>NC_039249.1:19467315-19770392 GCF_003368295.1 Carassius auratus
GGGACGAAGATGATGGACTAAAGATGAAGATTTTTTGATGACAAATCTTACTGACCCCAAACTTTTGAATGGTAATGTGGATATAGGAAATAATTTTGTAAACTAAACCAGTTTAGTTTCATATTTAGTGACTAATAGTAATATCAGACTTTGAGTTTTGAACTAGCCAGAAACTAGATCCATATCTTGTTGTTTACATTTCAAAATATACCGTTCATTTTTCCACACCATTAACAGGAAATTATGTGTTTTATATTTGTATTTGATGTACAAAACCATTTGCCATAACGATTCTGACTATGAGGATGTCAAAACACTGAGGACACAAAGTTGCTTGGCTCACTGTCAATACAACTGTAAACAGTAGCCTCGTCCTAGTAGTGTGGTGTCTGTGGCAGAGTGCTATTCACTCTAAATGTAAATGAGAGGGGTTCCGAGTGTGGTCAGGTAATGTGTGAGCTGAATGCACTGGCTCATTCTCCTCCTAAAAAGACTACTTGGAGGAGAAAGAGGAAAGATATAAGACACAGATGTGCATCTATTGAAGCTACCCATAAAAAAAAAAAAATATATATATATATATATATATATATATATACTCCAATAGAATTGGCACCCTTGTTAAATATGAGTAAAGCAGCTGTGGAAATAAATCTGCATTATTTATTTTTTTAATCTTTCATTAACAGGCCATATATATAAACTGTTCATACACAAGCTTGACTAGCAAGATTATGTTCAGTTTTAACACTTTCTTCAATTTTGTATGTTTGTGTAAGAAACAATTTTTAGAATGCCTAGAATTTTGAGTTTTAACATACTAATAAATCTAATAAGAAGTGTGTGCACTCTGTGTGATTTGGTGATATGTTCGACAATGTCAGATCACACATATTTACAACAAAACTTATGGCAGACAATGCTTTTTCACACACCACAAATTCAACTTGAGTAGAAAATGAATCATCTGCATTTATGCATGCACTTGTTTGTACATCAGTCTATTTTGCAAATGGCAGACCACTGGTTCGTCAAACCTGCTTTACTGCAGTCCATGTTCTTCTGACTTCATTTTTTTAATTCATATTAACTACTTTACTGAGAGAACACCATCCTGCAGGTGGCATGTGCAGGGGCGTAGCAGCCATTTTAAAAGTGGGGGGGGCAGCTGTATGGTGATTTGACCCAAAGCTTATGTTCATAATAAATTCTAAATAGAATACCAATTGGCATTTTACTTTTTTCAAATTTGGGAACATGACATGATAGCTTACAGGAACCTATTTTTGTTAAATCATACTCGAAATTTAAAAATACTAAAGGACTTTGAGACCAATGGGAGACCATCTATAATTTTTTTTTTTTTTTTTTTTAATGAAATAAAGATATTTTATGATATTTACAATATTTCAGTTGCACTACATTTGAACAATAACTTCTTTTTTTAACAGTTGGACAAAAACAGGTGTTAAATGAGTATACAGATTACATCTACAGTAATTTTATACAACATACATTTTATGAAAAATATGAGACAGATAATCTGTGAAAAAATCAAGCTCCTCTGGCTCCTCCCAGTGGTCCTATTGCCATTTGCAGAAATACATCACTCCCGGTAAAAAATAACCAATCAGAGCTGCGGTCCGTAACTTTGTTTGTTTTCAAAATGTAGAAAAATGTATATAATAAGCGAGTACACTATGAATCCATTTTCCAAACCGTGTTTTTGGCTTGTCCTGAATCACTAGGATGCACCTATAATAAGTGTTTATATTCGGACTTTTTTAGATTGCTTCGGGGTACCGCGGCGGAGTAACCCAGATACAAATCTCACCTGTTACACATTCTGGAGAGGTTGAGCAACTGCCCCCTCTCTCTGCCAGTGACGTCACAGCCTGCCTTTCCTGCAGACTAGTTAGGACATAAACAGGGAGGAGGCCAAGATGGCGCCATTCCATGCAGACATGCTGCGTTCTTAATCCTCAGACATCATCGTGATTTACATGCAATAAGTGAGGAAAATTAAATTTCTCTTCCTATTCTGCTAATGATATTATGGATTAACATTAACTTTGTTTGAAAATTCGGTCATATGGGCAAACGCAAAGCGAAACATAACTTTGAAACGAGCATGGAGAAAAATGGAAATATCGCTCCATCCCAACTCTTCGCATCATGTCCCGATGAGGCAATGCTGACAGATTTGTCCAATGTTTCTACTGAATCCGTCGAATCGGAGAAAGTCTTAGCAACTCCTCTACCTTGTACTCCAGCTAAAAGCCCAGCTGCAAAAAAAGGAAAGATTACTTCTCCTGATTCTGACCTTAATAAGGTTATGGCCGCTATCCAGTCTCTCTCGGCAAAATGTGAAGTTATTTTCGAAAAGGTTTCTTCTATGGAGACAACGGTGAGAAACACTGATCATGCCATGGCTTTCATGAATGAAACTGTTGAAAAATTACTTAAAGATACCGCTAACCACAACGGGAGAATTGTTGCGCTGGAAAAGAAGACCATAGATCTGAGAGAGGAAAACAAACAACTCAAACTTCAACTACTGGAGGCGAATAGCTATCGACGAAGATGGGGGCTGAGACTGCAGGGGATGAAGGAGGAAGATCAACAGGAAAACACTCGGGATCTGGTGATCAACATCCTTGGCAAGATCTCTCCGAAAATTGCTGGAAAGCTACCGGAGGTGGTGGATTCCGTGCACAGAATTGGAAAGAGGAAAGACGGTAACAATGCGAGAAGCATAATCATTCAATTCAGCATGCGTCACTATCGTGATATCGTATGGAGAGATGCAAAAGGCTCCAAGTTTCTGAAGGACGCCCATCTCCGTCTAAAAGAAGATTTGTCACCTGATGAAAGAGCGGTTCGGGCCAAAGCTTGGCCCTTGGTTCAGAAAGCCAGAGAAGAAGGCAAAAGAGCGTCATTCATAGGTGCCTTTGCTTACATTGAAGGTAAACGGGTTAATGTTGACGTTTAGTTTACACTGAGTGACAATGGACACAAACTGATAGTTGTTTGAAGTTCATTAGACATTTCATAATCCCTAACAACTCAAAATGTGATTGTTGTAATATTTGTTGACATCTTGTTGCATGTAAGATCCCGATGGGTCTATTTATTTCTTTGTTACGAGAAACTTAACCTTATTTGGGAGGTCCTTTTCTCTCTTATTTTTATTTATTTATTTTTTTCCCTCATTGTTCTTTCTGTTGGATGACAGCTTTTAATTTTGGGAGATTAGATCTTATTTCTCTTAATGTTAGAGGACTAAGGGATATCGATAAAAGGAAGGCACTTTTTCTTTTCGTTAAACAAAGGGAGGCTCAAATTATTTTGTTTCAGGAAACTCACTCTTGCGATAATGATATAAAGTTTTGGAAGTCACAGTGGGGTGATTCTGCTTTTTTTTGTCATGGAACAAACCATTCTGCAGGGGTCGCTATTTTCCTCAATAAATTGAAAGGTGATATAGTGGAGATAATTTATTCTGGTGAAGGGAGATGGATTATAATAATATTAAATATTGACAATACGAAATTTATCATTTGCAATGTTTACGGTCATAACAAAAACATCTTAAATGTATCTATGTTTAAAAAACTTACTTTGATACTTATAAATCTAAAAAGTAAACACACAGATGCTTATTTATTGATAGGAGGAGACTTTAACGAAGCCCCAAATGACTCTGTGGATAGACACCCCTCAAAGAACAGTACATCTAAGGTTTTTGAGTTGCTTTGTGATGACTTACAGGTCACTGATGTTTGGCGCTTTTTACATCCTCATGATAAGGAATATACATGGACAAATAATGCTCTTACTCATAAATCTCGAATTGATTTTTGGCTCCTTTCTACTAATGCAGTTCATTTTGTTTTGGATACTTTGATTACTTATGCTCCTTTATCTGATCACAAATTAATCTTAATTTCTTTAATTGGCAATACAAATAGTTGTAAAAGAATTCGTGGGTATTGGAAATTTAATAATAAGTTACTTTCAGATACAAAATTTGTAGATTGTGTTAAAAAAACTGCTTCTATTCTGGAGGATGAATCTATGAGCCATATCCAAAGATGGGAATTTTTCAAATTTAAAGTTAGACAACTGGCAATGCGTAGAGGTAAAGAACTTAAAAGGGTAAATTCCCAAAGATGTCAAGTTCTTCTTAATGATCTTGGAAAGTTATTGTCTAAAGAATATCTTAGCACAGAAGAGGAAACTTATTTATCTGATTTGCGAAATGAAATAGATGATCTTTACCTTGATTTAGCCAAAGGTGCCTTTATAAGATCCAGGGCTAAATGGTTGGAAATGGGTGAGAAAAATACGAGCTATTTCTTTTCTTTGGAAAAAAGAAATATAAAAAGAAACTCTGTAACGGCTTTAAGAATTGATGGTAATATTAACAAAAACCCCTCTGAAATAAATAATTATGTTTATTCTTTTTTTAATAAATTATATAGTTCAAATTATAATGTAAATTATGTGAATTCCTTTCTTCAAAAAATTAAACATTACATTCCAGTAATTTCAAATGAGTTTAAAACGGTTTGTGAAAAGGACCTTACTGTAACCGAACTTACTAACGCAATGAAGTCTATGAAGAATGGCAAATCCCCTGGCTCAGATGGCCTAACCATTGAGTTTTATGCACACTTTTGGGAAACTATCAAGATGCCACTACTTAGAATGTACAAAGATTGTATTATTAATGAAGAATTAAGTACTTCTATGAAACAAGGGCTCATCACCCTAATACCAAAACCAGATAAAGATCTTCTCTCACTTGACAATTGGAGGCCAATCACATTACTAAATTTAGATTATAAAATTATGTCATTAGTTTTTGCCAGAAGACTAAAAACTGGTTTGTCTGAAATAATTAATGAAACACAAACAGGTTTTATGCCTAAACGACATATAAGCTGTAATATAAGACTAATTTTAGATCTCATAGATTATTCACATCATATTAATTCGGATGCAATCATACTATTTCTAGACTTCTACAAAGCGTTCGACACTATTGAACATAAATTTCTTTTCTTGACATTAGAGTTGTTTGGCTTTGGTGATAACTTTATCAAATTTGTTAAAATGATATATAAGGACATCAATAGCTCGGTTCTTTTACAATTTGATACTTCTAATAGATTTCCTATTAGTAGGGGAGTGAGGCAAGGTTGTGGAATCTCTCCTTTTTTGTTTGTTTTAGTTGTGGAACTACTCTCTCTGAGTATTCGCAATAATCCTGATATTAAAGGGGTGTCCATTTTTGGCCGTGAGATAAAAATTTCACAACTCGCGGATGATACAACCCTGTTTTTAGAGGATACAAATCAGGTTGGTAAGGCTCTTGAAACAATTAATGCATTTTCAGAGGCTTCTGGTCTAACTTTAAATATTCCTAAATGCGAAATTCTTTGTTTATATGACTCTCTTGAAACTTCTGTGAATAATATACCCATTAAAGATAATGTTAAATATCTTGGTATTCATATCTCAAAAAAAATATCTCTTAGACAAGATTTGAATTTTCTTCCTAAAATAAAAAAAGCTAAAACAATATTTAACAATTGGCTTCAAAGAGATTTATCTTTTCTTGGTAGAGTTCTTTTAATAAAAGCTGAAGGTCTAGCTCGTTTTATATATCCATCTTTTTCATTATTTGTCCATGAAAATACCTGTAAACAGATTAATTGCTTATTATTTAAGTTTTTTTGGAAAAACAAACATCAGTATCTGAAGAAACAGGTTTTATGTGGTATAAAAGCTGAGGGAGGTTTTGAAATGCTTGATTTTTTCGATGTTAATAATACTTTCAAATTGAATTGGGTAAAGAGTTGTGTCAATTTTCCAGAGTCTATTTGGTATTTTATCCCACACAATATCTTTAAAAAGGTGGGTGGGTTTAATTTTTTGCTCACCTGTAATTTCTCTCCTTCTAAGCTCCCTATAAAACTTTCTAAATTCCACGAACAGGCGCTGTTGGCATGGAAACTTTGCTTCGTCCACAATTTTTCCCCACATAAAGTAAAGCTATGGAATAATGAAACTATTCTTGCAAAGAACAAGTCAATTTTTTTTAATAATTGGCATGAAAAGGGAATTGATTATCTTTGTGATTTGTTAGACCCACAAGGGAATTTTTATTCTTATAATGATTTCATGTCTAAACATAATTTCCCTGTCATTCATAAGGAATTTCTTACAATGGTAAAAGCTATACCAAATGGTCTTGTTCATCTAATGAAATGTCATTTATCATTTGAAGAGATTGTAAAGAGTGAACAGAAATTTCTGATTGAAGACAAGAGTATTTACGACCCAAAATGTAGTAATAAAATTATAAGAAATGTGTTTCAGTCAAGAAAACGAATTACCCCGAGGGGGAAATTTTTTTGGAATTCTCTGATAGAAAATATTAATTGGAAAAAAGCATGGCTCTTGCCTTACAAATTTTGTATCCCCAACAAGGTGAAAGAACTACACTTAAGAATTTTGCATAATATATATCCCACTAATGAAATCACATCTAAATTTGGTAATGTTAATTTGAAATGTAATTTCTGTAAAAGCAATACTGAGTCAATTGATCATCTTTTCTTTAATTGTTCCCTTGTTAATCAATTTTGGATGGAATTGTCAAAATTCCTTGTTTCAAAACTAAAATTAGATATTGATTTTGAAATGAGAGATGTAATTTGTTATTTTTCTCACTGTAATCATAAAATAGAATATATTGGAAACATATTTATTCTATTGGCAAAATACTTTATTCATAAATGCAAGTTTGCTCTAAGAGAACCCAAATTAAATAATTTTCTATGTGACTTCAACTACTTAATTAAGACACTGAAAATAATTAAAAACAAAAAAAGTGTAAAACTTTTGAAACTGTATGATGTTTTGTTGAGTGAAATGTAATTTGATGTAATACCCCCCCCCCTTTTCATTGTTTTCAATATTTAATATATTTACTGTCTTCCTTTGTTTTTTTTTTTGTTTTTTTAACTGTCATCCACTGTCATTTCATTGTTGTAATTGTTCAATTTTATTTGTATGTGTTGTTTGATTGTTCATCAGCAAATAAAAAAAAAAAAAAAAAAAAATACAGTATAAAAAAAAAAAAAAAAAAAAAAAAAAAAAAAAAAAAAAGTTAGGACATAAACAGTTATGAATTAAAAGAATAAAAATTGATAAAGTATTTTAAGATATTCGTTGCAAAACAAATATGATTTATTGTGAAATGATACGCGAGAACCACGTAGACAAACAAAAGACAGCAGAAACCAATAATATTGTTACGTCTTATTTAGCAGACGCTTTTATCCAAAGTGACAATTAGGAGAGCATTTAACACACTGAATTCGGCGCGACGTGACGAGGTCCATACGGGTTCAATAGGTTAAATCATAACATGAAAACTTTATCGCGCGATTCGTGTCATCGCGACATACTGTAACATACTTACAGTGTGTGTTTGAAAAAAGGATGTAATCGTCCTTTACTTTTTTCTGGGGTGCATTTTATCCCAGACGGCCTAATAGCAAAGTGAACAAACGAACGAACGAAAATTCAGAAGAGCAACAAGAGATTTGAAGCTCATAGCAGACGCGCCCAGGAGATGATTCGCTCTGTGATTGGCTGAATGTTACTTCACTCAAATCTAAGTAACAAATCAGAGAACAGAACTGGAAATATTCACGCTGGATCCTAAAAAAAAAAAAAAAAAATTAGCAGGGGTCAGAATCACCTGTTTCTAAAAGTGCGGGGGACGTGTCCCCTCCGTCCCCCCCGTCCCCCCCGGTTGCTACGCCCCTGGGCATGTGTTCTTTTGTGAAGAGGGAAGGGCTGGAGAACATGTTCGCTGGAGGAATACATGTAAAGACAGGGAGAGAGAGAGCGCTGAAGTTACTCTCAGAGCAACACCTGGAGTCTAACCCCATGACACAGCCTCCCTAGGAGACTTCCACCCTGCCATCTAACTCTGCATAAGTAAAGTCTGGTTGTCTTTGGAGTTTGTAAGACAGAGGGATGGGGGTAAGGAAATCTGTGTGAAACAACCACAAAGTGCATTTTCAATGCAAATTGGAAACCTCCTGAGACCTCAGGAGAACCAAAGTTAATTATGAAATGTAGTTCTCTAAATCAATAATTCTCATATGGATACTGTGTTTTAGCGATTTTCTTGTCTTGCTATAACAATAAGAGACTTCAAGAATGAATGTGCATTTATATAGACAAAATCTTCTTCTTCTTCTTCTTCTTCTTTTTTATTATTATTATTATTATTCTTTTTTTTCAAAAAGAGAAAATGTGAAACAAAGTGAGGATGAGTCAATTGTTGGATAGGTATTACTTAATAGTTTGTGTAAATGCCAGTGTTAAGTGATCAGTAATATATAAATGTATTTATTTTTTTGTTGTAATTATATTATACAATTAAATATGCCAATGAATCATTTACCTTCTATTAAATTTGTCATCATTCTGAACATGTGCTCATTTCTCACCAGGAATACATTTTCATCCAAATGCATGATTTTTTCATCACTGAGAAGCCATGCAATTTTATTTTTACACACATCCACATGAGAAACAATTACCGCTTGAATAGAGCTTTTTTTGTGTGTATATAATGTGTTTTTTATTGGTAATTTATGAATTCAGATTTAAACTCATAAGAAGAGAGGGAGAGAGAGAGAGAGAGAGAGAGAGAGAGAGAGAGATAGAGAGAGAGAGAGAGAGAGAAGATTGCATTGTCACAACTGTCCTTGCACATCACTTAAAGAAGACAATCTTTAGCCCTTGATAAAGAACAGCTTAGATAAAACGTGTCTACCTCTCTATTGTGCAGATGCAGCTGTTGGCCCTGTGGCTCTCCTCTATATGTCAATGATTTTTGTTAGAGGTGAAAATATATGGCCGTAGACGGTAACCACTGTCACGGAACAGCCATCTCCCATAAAACTGGCCCTACAAAACCATCATATGCATTACTGAGCCATCTGGCAACAATGTTTAGTTTCACACCCTTACGGTTTCACACAAACTTGTTTGTCCATAAGGGAAAAACTTTTTCTCTGCAGATCATCAAGTGACCACTGCAGAGTGAACAATGGTTCCAAACAAAAGCTTTTATCACAGTAACATGTTATTTTATTAAGGGAAATATTGCTGTAATTGTTGTCTGAGCATTGTGTGTCATTCTAGTGACATTCACATCTCAGCTTGGAGGATTGTGTCAAAGCAGTCTTTGGATATTATGTGTTTAAATGATACAAAGGACCGATACTGGTGTGATTTTAACTGTAATATGTTTTATTGCCCTACTGTACATTTGATATACTGTATAGCATAACAGCCCTGGGACTCGGAAGGTTTCCATAACTATAAACTGCTTGTGTTTTAGTGGTGTTTCTCTTTAGTGACCTTTGTATAGATTTCATTTTTATACCAGTAGGCCAAGACAAGTCTTTATTAGTGAGTTATGATTCATTCATTAAACTGATTAATTAAAAACACTGATAAATGGATAGATGAAACAGGTAGCTGGTTAGATGAGTGAGTCATTGAACCAATTTGTTTAAAAACACTGATTCATCTAGTCAAAGCAATGCCTGTTGCAATATTCTAAACAGTTATTTATGCTTTGATAGACAGACAGACAGACAGACAGACAGATAGACATATAGACAGATAGATAGATAGATAGATAGATAGATAGATAGATAGATAGATAGATAGGTAGATAGGTAGATAGATAGATAGATCACACAGTTGTGTGGCCACAGTGTCTGAAAACAACCATTCTATATTGGTAAAAATCCACTCACTCATTGTTTAATAATCCCAAAAAAATCATACACAGTCTCTCCACACAAGCAGTTCCAGACATTTTTCACCAACATAGTCGGTGAAAGTCCCACCCATTTGTGACGCTCTCTGCCCTATTAGCATATACACAGCCATGACTGAGAAGCAGGGGTCAGCCATTACTGTTTTCTTGCTGTAGCTGCTGGAGGTACAATGTCAGCGCCAAAGAGCCATTCAAAGTTTTGTGTGTTTAGATGCACCATGTATTTAATGTGTGTTCTGCCCCTCATTTCCCATCCTCTGTTAAATGTCATTCTGTGTTCTCTGTGATTTCGTGTGTTCCCCGCTTTGAGTTCATTAAATACTTTATAATTTACTTTACTCTTTGTGTCCTCATTCATTCACGTGCACCCCATTTGAATCATGAAAATGTGTGTGTGTGTGTGTGTGTGTTTGTGTATATTACAATTATATAAACATCTGAATATAGTTATAAGCCTGAATATCTAAATGTAAATTGTGAATATATGGATATATGTCTTAATATATTGTTATGTCTTAATATATAGAAGTAAATTTGAATATAGACTTATATTATTTTAATTATTACTGTCTATCACTTGCTGTTGCAATTGTCTCTGTTCACTCCAATCTCTATTTGTTAACATATGACGTTGTTGGCAATTTCCCTAGCCCTCTCAGCCATGCACTGTGCAAAAAAGTTGGGTATTAGCATTGCCACTGACTGTGAGCACTTACCTTAAAAAAAAGTAAAAAAAAAAAAAAAAAAAAAAGTAAATTTAATTAATCTTTTTTTTTTCTTTTTTTTTTTTCAGTGCACTTATTGCTTTGTCCTTCTTGCGCTGCATACTGTATTCATTTTTCATTAAGCCAATTATCTTTCAAAGTTCCAGGCTTACAATTTTCTCATACTGATGTTTTTTTTTTTTTTTTTTTTTTTATTATTATTATTTTTTTTTTTACAGGAGCTATGTGTTCTTGGATTTGCTGAGAATTGCTGTATGATCTATTTGCTGGGATACATGCTGCTCAGGTAGACCTCAGGTCTAGGACAAAGGGGCCTTGAGATGATGCCTGTGCACACATACCTGACAATCTCGGCTCATCACTGAAGGGGAGGTCAAAGATCTGAAACATCTGAGTCAGCAGGTAAACAGGAAAAATGCCAGCTTTGCACTGCAAATGTTACGACCTATAGACAAGGCCGTTCCAATCTCTCAATACGGGGATTAGAAGTCTAAAAGACCATTACTGTGGAGATGGCTTCTCTCAAGAGTTCCACTGTCATACATGTTTACAACCTCTCAATTTGAAGCTTTACCTTATGAAGGTGAAATGCTGAAGAAGGAATTTTGTGGAAGAAATGTGCTTTAGATGTATCGATGTTAAGTGCAACATCATGGGATAGGCCCAAGTATAATCTTTTCAAACCTTTCAGTATCTCAGAGCAAGGCACAGTATTTTTTTCTAGCAAATATGTAATATGTGATGCAATTACTCCATTATGGTGCAATACTTTTTTTTTTTCTGAAATAATCTGTATTGTTTATCAAATTAGATCTTAAATGCTTTCATTCACCTGGCATAGCAATGTAACCTGCAACAAAAGTTACTGTAAAATCCCTAAACTTAAAGTCTAACCTGAACCATGGCATCTTTTGAAAACAATATCACTTTTGCAGAACTCTGTCAGGGAAATTGCTAGCCTGTTCTATAGCATGCAGACTGGGTAGTTAATGGATATCCAGCTGCTAGAAACAGAATGTAGAGGAAGCAAATCCAGAGGAACACAAGATCTATTTGTAATCATCTCCCTGCAGATGGTAAACAAAAGAATGATTACTGTAACATATTGAAGATTTTATTTAAAATATGCCTCAGCAGTGTTTCAGAAAAATGCAATGCAATGAAATTCAGAGTAAGCAAAATAACCAACCAAAGAAATGAATAAATAGCAAACTAGCTAACCAGCTAAATAAAAAAGATTCCCTACATTTTGTGTTGCTAATTTGTTTTTTTTCTACAACATACTGCCTCTTGACAGTTATGATTTTGTAAAACTTTTCAGACTGGCATCTCATTTAGCCGGACTGTAAGAATTTAAGGGAGTTTGTAATAAGCAATTCTCCTACCACCTACTGATTTTTCACTGTGGTTTACTTTCATGTGTGACCACGGCTCATGCACATCTAAAATATACACAGGAGACAAACAACCATTGCACTAGACTGCTGTAATCATTTGGCGGCTTCAGTATCATGATTGCCTCAAGGCCTGTGAAGGAGAGAACACTGCACACTAATAAGTCAGCATGTTTAGTACCAGAAGTTGATCCCAAGAGTTTTGGGTCAGCCAAGACTCACTGGAGGACAAAAGCACAATACATTCACAATGTCCCTGGAAAGAGGGTAATAAAACAGTAATTCATCATCTACTACATGTGCATCTCACAGCTCTACGCTGTCTTTGTAAACTCACAGTTACTGATGAAATACAAAGGTTGATAATATAATTGTACAAAATTACTTAATGTAATTAAAATGTGTGTTTTGAAGAGAAGCATTTGTATTTACCCCATGCCTGTGGGCTCAAGATTTTTTTGTAGTGGTTGTTTAACCGTGTAATACAGATCATTGACTGAACATGATAAAACACAACATGATATTACTGACCTACAAAGCTAACTTTTTTCATTTGATTCTGGGACAAGTTGAGTCAACCCTATATTTCAAAGGGAAGATAATAGTCTAAAAGGTCTCTTGACACTAATAATGAGAACTATAAAGATAATGATATTAACTTCCACCCCAATGCAATATATCGTTATGTTTATTATGCAGATGTTGACATTTTGTGTACTTCCACTTTAAATGCTTAAACTATTTAAAGTCGGTGTGGATTCTGATTTTATGTCAATGGTTTTTACCGTTAATTAGCTGAAAAAAATCTGACTCTGTCTCTGTCATGACTGTTGTCGCTAAGATTTTGTAAATCGTTATTGTCCTTGGTGTGAATATATTTAAATATATTAATATTACACATGGAGTTGAATTATGAAATTATTTATTTTTTATTAAGGATCAGATGTGTTTTTACATTTAACATAAACATAGGCATGTATGATGTGTTTGATGTACTCATCAAAAATTATAAATTGTAATAAATAAATAAATAAATCCTTATACTGTAGTTCAATTTGGCGGTGGTTTGATTAAATTTTGCTGGAGGCATTTTCAGACAGAATCCTGGAGACATTTCACTCCAGCGTTAGTAATGAAGACAGCATGAGGATTTGCAGATGTAGATTAAAAGGTTACGATCCCATCTGTTGTCAATAAGATGAAGATAAGAGAAAAAGAGGAGCATGTTCTGAAGCCACGGATGTTCTTCAAGAGCAAGCTGCTGTTAATTTCGAAGCATGCAACTGATAAAAAAAAAAAAATAAAAATAAAAATAAATAAATAAATAAATAAATAAATAAATAAATAAATAAATAAATAAATAAAAAATAAAAAAACACTTCATGCATGATCCTTTAACCTATAGTTTGTCATAAGTTAAAAACAGGGTTTTGGCTAAATATAAAGACAAGCTAATACTTTGAAACTTTAAAACTTTGAACTGTGAGACTCTTCCATTTAAAACTTCTATTTACACATTTGATCTCTGATTAGTCCATTAGCCTTATTACCAAGCCAAGTACTTGATTTACAAACACAATTTCTTTAATCTCCTGCACAGCATGGGGTTCTGTTCCCCAACAGATCACCAAAATAGCACATGTATTTCAGCCTCAAACACAGAGAGTGCTCAGGATGTGTTCATTTAAATGAGACCGGAGGGAGAAATTACTCGGAAGTCAAAACAAGATTAATTCATGATAGGGGTTAATAGGTTCACACTACACAAATGCTAATTGAAAGGGAAAAATGCCTTGTGATCATTACACTGAACAGGAGAGGGTTGTTTCCAGTTGGTCTGCTGGACAATGCTTGTTATGAATCCAACAGTTGTATGTCATGAATAAAAGCCTTGCACTTGATTTCATGTCATCAGTCCTTTTGTTTCAGTTGATTTCCCTAGACTGTAATTCTCTGAATTATTATTGATTATAGACTGTGATTCTGTGGTGCTTAAGCATCCCAACCATCAACAGCAAGATTGGCTCAACCATTAGCCGCATTTCCACTGTCGGGCCAGTGCGAGCCAGGGCTTAAAGCGGGCCGGGCGGGGCTCATAGCTTCGGACCAGTAGCACCGAGGCCAGAATAGCGCAGGGTTTCCACAGGGGAGCTTGAAGCTCCGCTGCTCGCCACTAAAACACGCCCTTTACACGCCTCTCAGAACAACGTCATGCAACCTCATTATTTCACTAACAAAGAGAAGTTATCAGAAAACTAAGAAATAAGTCACTGGAACATGCGCGATCACAAAACGAACATGATAAAAGCGGCAGTTTGTTTGCATGCTTTGTTATTCAAATTCAAAAGCATGGATGTTTTAACTATAGAATAAGTGATACATTGATCATAATGATTTAATTTTTTTAAGACTCAAAATTAATCGCACATAAATACACTTTATATTTTATTTATTTATTTTTAACGCTTATGAAAATAGCCTGCTTATTCAGTAGAGTCTGTTTCTGTTTATTTGTAGTCACAGTGGCCTATACGTCACATTAAGAATGAATGATATCTTTATTTTTATAAAGGATCCCGAACAAAAACATTATTATATTTTTATAATAGGCAACATGAGCTAAACTCTCGAGACGAGGCTTGTGATAGATAATATAAGTTAGTAAATACACGATTGTGATAGAGAATAAGAAGCTGACGTCTGATTTCGTCAAGCGGTCATATTTTCCATGTTTAATGTTAATGCCCAGCGTGCATAGTCTTTTACATCGCTTATAAATATTTCTGCCCTGTATGGTGATTATAATCCACATTTGATCAAGTTATTTCAAACACTCGCTGCTGACTGAAAGTGAGTTTTGAGCTCAACTTATTTAAATAAAGCGTTTAATGCTGGCGTTATAGCGGCTATCTTTCTGAAATGATCCACAGCGCAGACTCTCTATTTTTATAAAAGCTCCCGAACAAAAATAATTATTATATTTTGGTGATATGCAACGTGGAGCTAAACTCACGAAACAAGACGACAGATAAAATGTTACTTAATAAATACACAATTATGATAGAGAATAAGATGCTGACGTCTGATTTCTCCAAGCGGTCATATTTACCATGGTAATGTTAATGTTTATCGTGAATAGTCTTTTACATCGCTTATAAATATTTCTGCCTTGTTTAGTGATTGTAATCCACATCGGATCAAGTTATTTCAAACACTCGCTGCTGACTAAGAGTGAGTTTTGAGCTCAACTGATTTTAAAAAGTCTTTAATGCTGGTGTTAAAGCTGTTATCTTTCTGAAATGATCCGCGCTGACGCTCTCCAGACGCTGAGAAACTCCGCCTTTGTTCATAACCCCTCCTCTAGCCCCAGCTGGCCCACTTTGGCCCAAGGATTTCGTCGGGCCGAAAAAACCTGGCCGTTGGCCCCGAGGAAGCCCCGGCGAGGCACGATCAAGCCCCGGAAGTGACAGTGGAAACGCGACTGGCCCTGGCACGCACTAGCACGCCCGGTCCTAGCTCGATAGTGGAAACACGGCTATTGATGTGGGTTTAGGCCAGGACTGTCCTTTTGTCAAAGGCAGGCGCTATACGTTTGTTATTTGTAAACAAAAAAAAAAAAAAAAATTGTAGGCCTACTATACCAGTGAGATAGTTTTAAGTCAGTTATTTAAAATTGATCTTTTCCTGTAATGTGTCAGTAGTAAATATTAGTTTACATTTTCAAACATAATTTTTGCCATTAATTGTAATACTCAAGATTTTTGTTTGCACAAGGAGTCTGACAGCCAGTGCTCCATCAGAGATCTGATCTCACCATCATCCAGTCTGTCTGGACTAACATGAAGAAACAGAACAAACTGAGACAGACTCAATCAAGAAGAACTGTGGCAATGTCTCCAAGTTTTTTATTTATTTATTTATTTTTTAATGCATAGTGTGGTCACACCATATGTTGTTGATAGAAGTAAATTAATAGAATCTATTTATGACATTATTTTTGATGGCATCCTCACTCTACAGCATTTTTACTCAAGTGCCTAAAACTTTGCACAGTACTGTAGCTTTGCAGGTTTCTTATGAGTGTGCATCACAGTGCAGCAGCGCATTAGATTAGAACAGTGATTAACTTACCTGTACAACACAAGCTGTTTAGAATGTGCATTCTCCCACTCAATTTCAAGCATCCAGTAATAGAATCACACATGTCTTGTGGAGCTTTCGGAGAATACATTTATTTGTAATTTTAACTGTTTGGAAACGGAACATAAATGTGGAAGTCCTTAAAGATTTCTTATTCTGTTGTGCCATTTATAGGACCAGTGACAAGATGACGTCAAGCTTAAAGCATCATGGCAGAGCATTGAAGTTGACAAGTCGATTAGTCTGTGCAATCCCTAATATATAAATATGAATTGAAATTAAGCAAGAACTCATTCAAGCTAGGGTGTGCAGAGGATTTGACCATTGTCGTGTAAATTACTATTGTCAGATTTTAGTGTTGTTTATTGATAATGGAAATCTTATTTAGGTCATGCAAGTTATTTGCTGATAAATTCTGTAAAAGGGAAAGTATTGTAAAACTCATTTTATGCTTGAATATGTACATAAATATGTTTGCTTATATGTTTAAGTCACTTTTTTTCCCTGTAGAGCATTGATTTACCATCTGTACACATGCTACTCTGGGTATTAAATAATTATTGTTAAAATAATGCAAATAAGTGCCTGTTAAAGCAGTTTCTGATAATATAAAACTGTTATGATTGCATAGTTTAAAATTCAGGTTTCACATGTAAAAATAATATTATGTTCTGTTTGACGTGTTTTTTTATGAAATGTTTTCTTTTTTTTACTGACTTGATGGATGAAGTATTGCTTACATTACATCACTTACATAAAGTTATATTTTATATTATATATTATATATATATATATTTTTTTTCTTTTTTTTTGAACAATTTTTTTTTTACTTCAACTTGCATTTGGTCACCTCTGCAGTCTGCAGGACTGTTCAGAGAACTTTTGAAATCATTTTTTCTTTTTTTTTTTTTCAATTCTGCCTAGTGCCCCTAGTATTGATGAAATTACACACTTCACCTTTAATGCAGTGGTGTGTTTATGGAAGAGGGAAAAAATAAAGCCTATCTCCTCTATGCAGAAGGCTCCAGAGAATTTGATTCCTTTTCATGTGTCAGAATGAAGGTGTTATTCTCCTCCTCAAGGTTTTTATCACCTCACAGGCCCTGACAGCTTCAAGCCGATTTCTCAAGAACATTCATAAACAGTATTATAGGAAACATTGAGGAGAGAGAAAGAAAAAAAAAAGAAAGAAAGAAAGAAAACAGGAAGAAGGAAACATCAATTGTTTAAATTTTCTGACTCATGTCTTTATTAAATCCATTTCTGTTATGCATTGTTAACATGCATTGAGGATTATTGTAAATAAATGTGTTAACATGGTTGTTGTTGTTGTTGTTGTTGTGTGTGTGTGTGTGAGAGAGAGAGAGAGAGAGAGAGAGAGAGAGAGAGAGAGTGAGAGAGAGAGAGATGAATGATTTCCTTCCTTACTTTTTTTTCCATTTTACCCTGACAATGATTTTGTGCCGGTTTGTGCCGTTAAGTCCTGAACATAACTAATCTGACATTTTTTGACACCTGTTTATGCTCCCGCATCCATCACCCATTCATTTATATTCAAACTATAAATGCCGCTTTAAAGGTTTTTATGACATTGTGTATATCATCATTCATAACCAGAACCTCAATATAATGGTGAGATAAGTCCAAAGCAATTGGCCCGCAGAACTTCCACAGAAGCTCAAAACATTAAAAAGGTTTCAGGTTTTCTTCTGACATAAAGGTTTAATAACATTACTTTCACGGGCCAAGGAGAGAGGTTTGATGTGTGTCTCAGTGTAGAAGTCTCTGCGAAACACACCGTATCCTGCCTTCCCTCATCACCATTAAAGCTTGTCAGAAGCAGAGCTTAAGCAATAACATGGCAGACATACACAGAGTAATTCCTCACATCAGTCACATGACCTGCACCCCAGAATGTAAGGAGATTAGTCAAGCACATGTATTTGCATCCGTGTGCTTATTAGGAATGTTTCTGTCTGCCTTATCTGCATGTAATGTTAGCTGACACTGAGCTGGATGGCAAAGATCGACCTGTGCTGGAATTACCGCGTTTCATAGGTGTGTTCCATGAACTTGCAGAGCAGTGGCAGATGGCAGGAGAATTAGAAACTTATTTGAAAACGGATGATATTTTTGAATTGAAATTTTGAACTAGTGGTGCAGAAATGACACACTTTGAAAAGGCAAAATGGAAGCATAACAGAGATTTAAAAGAAGCAGATTATTAAGAAAGAAAAAAAAACCTATAACATCAGCAATGATTCATTGTATACATTTTAAAATACACAACTGTGTGTGTGCTTGTGTAGTGTAAAACAGAAATATACTACTATAAATTTAGTATTCAAAATAGTTGTATTTTTTACATGCAGCCTTATTTATGTTCAATAAGGTTGCATGTAATTGATACAAAATAAACGATTATCAAAAACAAATACATTTAAGCAATATTGTGAAATATCGTTACAATAAAAAAATAAAAATAAAATAAACATTTTGTTTTTTATATATATTTTAATATGCAATTAATTCCTGTGATGTTAAAGCTGTTTATTCGACAGCTAGCCTTACTTCAGTCTTTAGTGTCACATGATCCTGTAGAAGTTATTTTAATATGCTGATTTGTTGCTCAAGAAACATCTTCTTATTGGTATAGATTCTGTAAACGTGTGTGTGTGTGTGTGTTAACAGTATACATTTATCTAACATCAATGTAATGTGTCCTTGATGAATTAAAAAAAAAAAAAAAAAAAAAAAACCTTGAGAGTTACTTTTGAGTGGTAACATGTTTTACATACAAATTGGACATCACAACTGTGGTATTTCATAACAGTATTACATATTGAATTTCAGATCAGTATTACATATTGAACTTTATATTGCTTCACTATGAATTTGAGTGTTGTTGTGCAACCTTGTATCAGTGTTCGAGATGAAGTATAGAGGGCCATTAGGACTTACAGTCATAGTGATGGATGATGTCACTATTCAAACATAGACTCTGCATCAAAGGGACTTCCCCAGACACATGTACAGGGATGGCAGGCTATTGCTGGTTTTTGAAGAGAGGATTATGTTATACTAGACTAACATTCAGTGACTAATGCTTCATGCTGCTGTAAAGCTGAACCTGCACACAGTCAAACAGTTTCACTGACTTACCCCATAAGATATTCAGAAGCAAGTATGACCTTGAGAAATGGATGAAAAAGGAACACTATTGCAGAATTGCTAAATGAATAAACTGACCCCACAATAATTAAATCCAACAGTATTGGTAGACCATATGTCCCTATTTTCCAGGAATAGGCCCCTGAAACATGTCATAATAATTTCCACTGAAAACTAAATTAGAGTGGATTACCAGAAGAACACAATGCCAACATTTACTAGCAATATTTGAGGAGAACAAGGTTGTCTCAAGTTACTGTGAAAAATCATAGCAGGTCATAAGAATGTTGAGTAAATGTGCAAAATATCAAAACACATCTAGCAGGCATTGTCCATACTTTAAAGTTATAAATCATAATTTCATTTATTTATGCTATATTAATCACCAACTTAGAAATAAAGTAATTAATGTATTCCTTAGTCTTTCTATGCATGTAGGAACAATGTAGTTATTGTTACCTTCTAGTGATTTGATTTTTATGTTTCTTTTTTTCATGTATTAGTATTAATTATGGATACACACACACACACACAAACACACACACACGCATGCACGCACGCAGGCATACACATACATGCATTTTCACAAGTGTTGCCATAGCAATCACATATATTAGTACTGATACTTGATTATTAAATTAATGAGCGAGCCATCAAAATCTAACATTCATAACTTTCAGGTCAATGTTTTCCAAGTCATGGAAATGTTTAAAATTGTAAAAATGACAGAAGCATCATGGAAATCGCTGTTTTAAAAATTAAATTTGTTTAACATGAAAGACTGTTTACGCATTTAATGTAAATAAATAAATATATAAATGCAACGTTTTATCTTTCAGATTAAGACATAAATACAAATTTTGAACTGATCACTTTTTAATTAATTAATTTATTTCTAGGGATGTAACTATTCATTCAACTCAAGATACGATTTGATTTGATTTTTTTTTTTTTTTTTTTTTTTTTTACTAAATTAGATTTAAGACAAATTATAAATTAAATGTGTCCTTTTATTATTGCTTGGATAAAATGCTGCATTTTTCTTAGTGAAACTGAAATATAACACTATAATAACATACTTACATGGCACTTGCATGTTATTGATCTTTTGTTGGTTTTGATTGCTTCTGTTGTCATTATTTGTTAAGTCGCTTTGGATAAAAGCGTCTGCTAAATGAAAAAAACTAATAAATATAATATAAAAGTAAATAACAAAACTAAATTGAAATGTAAAAACAAGCCTCAAATCAAATGAATAAGTAACACAAATACAATAAATATATTTATATAAACAAAAGAAGTCTGTGCTCTTTCCATTTAAAATGAGAGCCAACCACTGCATTGTAATCATGATCCAAACAAAAATGCTGCATACATGCAACATGAGCAGTTTTTAAACTAAATTAGATTATATAGTTTCGAAACTTGAAGTGAAAACAGAATGGAGTGACTTCAGTTTTGTGAAACTATACATAAAATATATCTGCATGAAACAGAAGCAGCAGAGGAGCTGAATGAGACGCAGATTCACTCTCTGCCTGCAGGTGGTGCTTAAAGCGTTTCCTTGGTTTCCGCTGTAAAAAAGCAGCGCTGCAAATATGGTTCTTACCATGCATTTTACAGAATCAAGATGAGAATTTATTTATTTATTTATTTTTAAATGTAAACAAGGATGGTGTTTACATTTCATATAAAGTCCTAACCCTAACTGAATCGCGATTAGTTAAGCATCTCAACTGATTTCAGTTGTTACATATTTTAATAAATTTTCAACTTACTCGCAGTTAATCGTTACATCCTTATTTATTTGCCATACTGTATACTGTAGGTGTTCCAAGGTAGATGTAAGGAATGCACTGTCAAATTGTATATAGCAACAGAATAAGAAATTTGTGTCTTTAATGAGCTTGACAGCTACGCATTAATCTCCAGTGTGTACAATGTTTATAACGGGGACAAAAACACAATAGTGTGTTTCATAATCTTGGTGGAGTCTGTGAGGTTTTCTTAAGCTAATTGTAGGGAACGAGACAGAGCCGGCTCAGAGCTATGGTGACAGAAGTGCAGAAAGAGGAAAGGGTTTTGCGCGAGGTGACCATGCCATAGAATGACACTCTAACAGACGCCCGTGCTAATAGGTTTCATGTGGCTGCCCCTCCACCAGCTCTGAGGGGGATGTGTCACACATGAACTCCTTGAGCTGCTCACGCTGTCTCTCTACCTTGCCACTCTACTCCATCACAGTCCCCTGTGCAATTCTCTGGAGGTTTGTGTGTGTGTGGGTCCATGCTTGCATAAGTGTGTGTGAAGCTGAGTAAAAAGCTTTTGCAAAGGTGGGGCACAAGTGCACCTCAGGTACAGGCTGGAATCTTGATCATGCAATTATATGTTGTACTGGTACATTAATGTGTCTGTCTGCATTGGTGCACTTGTCTAGCTAGTAGTATAATAAGTACCTTAGTCAGTAGATGCCATATTTAATTTGGCACAGATATAAACAAGGCTGCGAGGGATGCACTGTGAGGTGATGAAACGTTCAAAATAAAACTGCAGAACATGTTAATTTAGGATTCTAACCTGAATATACACAGTCAGAAAAAAAAAAAAAAAAAAATTATATATATATATATATATATATATATATATATATATATATATATATATATATATATATATATATATATATATATATATATATATATTATTTTTTTATTATTATTATTTTTTTTTTTTTTTTTTTTAAGTACAAATGTTGTCACTGTTTTCCCTGCACTGCACTGTTTTTTTTTTTTTATTTTATTTTTTTTTTATGAATAATAATTTGTTTTTCCTTGATATGTTTTCCTCTTAAATGAACTTTCAAAATGTTGACTCACTATGGTATTTTTGTTTTTGACTTTGGCAGCTATATAATACATATTACAAAGTCAATGACTGTAAATTAAATATCTAGTTTTTTAAATCTAGTCTAAATTCATTCATTAACGGTGAACAGAAATATTAAAACATTTGTGTGAGATATTCTAGTCATGTCAGCAAAGATCATTTCAAAATAATCTGCAAAATTACCAACAAAAGAGCAATGTCTCACAAATGTGTCTTAAAGTTATAATAAACTGAATTAATTAATTAATTAATTAATTAATTTAGTCAGTTAGTTAGTATATGGGTGAATTCAGATAATGTTGGTTATTTGCCATTAAGATGACTGGGTAATGTCCCAGTTAACTTGAATTCACCCTACATGACAAGTGAACAAAATAACATTACTAAAACATTATTGTTATTATTATTAGTAGTATTATTATTAATATTATTTATTTATTTAATGACTCAGAACTCTCTTTATTCGTCCATGTAAGTGTTCAAGGGTCAACTGTTCTAAGATTAAGACAATAAATTTTTATTTGTGTCAAACTGAATACGGCGCTAATCTCATCTAAATCCTTATAAAGCAAATATGCCACAAGCAAGTCTCTGGAATATCTACACACTCTTCAAACAGACATTACACGCAAATATACATCGGAATGAAAAATGGCTGTTGTAATTGATTTAACGGCGCACATGCATGTTTCATTAAAGGTCAGAAAGGGAGGAATAATATGCTGTAGGTGCAGTATCATGTCTCTGATTGCTTCGGAGTGCAGAACGATGAGGAAAAGATGGGGATGGGGTTGAAAGGAGGGAGCGAGTGAGTGCTGCTAGAAACATGAATGGATTTGACCTCATAAAACCCTTGGAGCAGTCTCAGGTTTCTCATTAAGACTGAGTGAAGGGAATCATCAACGCAATGGGACAGCAAAATCATCTTATTATTGAATGATCTATGCCAGTACACAGTTTAAGCATCTATATTAGAAGTAAATTTGGTGATTTATATGTCATGATTACACAATGAGCTTATAATTGACCTTGGAGGAAACAAATTATTATTGAAGCAGCGCTGTATCAAAATCACTGAGAAGCCAATGATGGGTATTCACAAGGTTAGCATAAAGCCAGAGCAGGGATCTCTTGGCATTAATTATTTGCACTCAGGTTTACTGTGCCACTCTAAACACACAGAGCGGTTTGGTGACTCTGGCACATTGTGTTGTGATGGCTGGGGGGGTGATACTACCCAACAACAGACTCATTATTCCCAATTATGCCTCCCCTAACATCCATCATAAAGTCCTGTTGTAAAGCATGTGGAAGGCCCATTAAAGGGTGCTATTAAAGTAGTCCACACAGGGTTGATGGAGACGGAGTGTAGGCTGGGTAGTGGGTCTAAGGAACGCTAGCTAACGGTACCCTCTGGGCTCCTCTGGAAATTTTACTGCTCCTGTGTGGAGGATTGAGCTAGTAAAGGCTGACTTGAAGATCCACGGCACACCAGAGGCACAGTGGGCTGGATTTATGTCTCGATCGAGTTTAGTTTCATAATTAGGAACTCAGTCCTGGGAGAACTGAGATACTGTGCACATTCTAATATGTTCTGAATTATTCAGTGAGTCATCAGTTATTTTAGCTTTAAGGTGACGCTGTTCCATACCTTTGTGAAGAGGGCATGAAGTTTGTCTTCTGGCATAAGAAACGTTATGTTTATGCAAGGTGCGGCGGATCCAGAATATTACATATTGTGTCTGTTACCGTATCAGTGTTTACATATTAGTAGATTTAAGTTACTTTCTTTTGTAAGTTTGCCATCTGAATAGATTTTTAAATGTTCATTCTTATTTATTTGATAGTCTAAAATGGTATTATTGTAAAATGTAATTACACTATTATAATTTTTAATAGCTTAAAAATATGGAATACATGTAATTCATTTCTATACTGACAAAACTTTAGTCTTCAGTCTCACATGATTTTTCAGAAATGTTGTTGTTGTATTACTGTATATGTGTTATCAAACAGCTGTGCTGCTTAATATTTTTGTGGAAACTGTGATACTGTAACTATCTTCCTTACAAACTTTTGAACAGTAGTGTGTGTGTAATGACATATTATTTATCTAATTATTCTCTTCTGCCTGCCCCTCCTCTTCTTCTTATAAAAAATATTTAACAAAAATATAATATATACACACTATTAAAATATTCCAACAATATATTTTATATTTGTGGCATTGGCAAAATATAGCTGCAGTAATAGTATTTCCAGACATATGCAGCCACTCCAGCCTCTCTGTCTTTGTGTTTGTTATTTTGGCTCTGTATTTTTGCTTCCAAAACCGCTTAGTCGGCTACCTGCTGTCCTCTTGCTGGGAATGTTTTGCTGTAACAGCCAAAGGTAGCACTCACCTGGCCTTATCTTCCTGTGCACTGTCGCTTATGGTCTGATTAGACGTGAGACCTGTGATCTCACGCTAAGGTGCCCTTAATGCAAAATGCTCTTTGAACAGGCAGGAATGAAATCAGATTACTCCCCTAAAACTGGGGGGCATTGAAGTCGCTAGTGACAGACAGTCCAGCAGAGCATCCCCTATAAAGGTCAGTCTCAGCTGGCCCATGCATCACTATATTCATGTTACTGTTGCCTTCTAGCACAATCCCAATTACTAGTGTCTGCTTTGGCAGCCAGCTCCTGATACGCATAGCATGGTTACATGCATTTTAATCATTTTAGGCAACAGATGATCATGATTAACAAAACTGGGAGAGAAAATAGTTAAAGTAAAAACATAATTAAATAATGCGTAGCATCCCCGCGAAACTGTTGGGACACTTCTGCCATGCTCAATTTAGTAATGGTTGTGCATTATAGAAATGTATCAAGCCAAGTGACATTTATTAAACTTAACCTATTTGTTAGGTTTAAAAATATATAAAAATAACCATACTGTATTCAAAATCAGGACAGAATGTATTGAACAAATAATGAACAAATACGACATCTGTGTAAACTTGAGACTGACTTCATGCAGTACATCCACTATAAACCACCTTGTCAGTGATAAAATACGTTAAAGTATATATATATATATATATATATATATATATATATATATATATATATATATATATATATGTATATATATAATTTTTTTTTTTTTTTTTTTTTTTTTTTTTACCTAATTTAATGACATTCAAACATTTAAGTGCAACTTTGACAGAAAAAAAAAAAAAAAAAAAAAAAGAGAGACTGCAAAGTCAAATTTACACTTAGGTCTCAGAGAAATAACAGACTCCAAGTCTGCTATCATTAATAAAGAAATGGGGCTATACTCATTTAATTCCGATTTATTTTTCTTTAAAATTGATGGGTGCAGAACTACATTGGGTTTGTGTCTGCCAGATATTTGGAGAGAGAGAGGGGGGTGGGGAACAGTGTGTTCCTTTCATGAGGAGGCACACAATGCAGCATCCCTGGCACTTGAGGGAACAAACAAGGCTTGAGGGAGTGAACCATCTGAAAGTAAATATTATCAGTGAATCATGCTCTGTATGCTGTTGAATGGGTTCTGGAAGAGCCTACATTCAAAGCTATGCAAAGACTATATGCTATATAGCTGAGAGGGTTTTGAAAGTCTTATTAATATGTATGAGTTTATGTGGAAAATTATGTTAGAGTATGATTGGAGTGAGTAACATTGCTTTTTCTAGTATAAGCATTATAGCATTAGAGATTATCGAAATCAATCTTCCCCAAACATTTTGAACAAATTACATAATTAATAGAAGATGGAAGCTACTGATGATGGACAGAATACATATATTACCTTTATGTGAGAATGTGGCCATACACATTTGATATGCAACTCTACCCAGATACATTCTGAGATTATCTGTTGTTAGAACCACAGCTATTCTGCTCTTCATCAAACTTATGAGAAGTTACCAAACGCATTTAAAGCCTTTTTTTTTTTTTTTTTTTTTTTGCCGTATAGGCTCATTCTTCCATCCTTATGTGCCCTCTACAGACAGACAGAGGAACTATCAGCACTGCTGTGGCTGCATTCTCTCTGTCCCCAGATGAAATAAGACAAGGACATGTACATTTAATGCAGGCTCATAAAACATTTTAGAAGAGGGAGGGGTTGACCTAGAAACATGGGTTTGTCGACAGTGGGAAAAGAGCCCTAAAGCGCTTTACTGGGGCTGTGCAGAAATCCTAAATCTAAACAGTGGAGGGCAGTGAGCTCTGAGGCTTTTATACACCAAGCAAAGAACGGGTGAATTTCTTTCTTCTTGCACCCTCTCTGTCTCTCTCTCTCTCGCGCTCTCTCTCCATTTTTTCCCTCTCAACCGTGACAGAAAGTTTCTGACTGGGTTTTTGTGAAATCTGGTGAAGCTCTGTCTTCCCACTCAGTATCCTTTCTCACACTTGCCCTCTTTTGACATATAGAAATAGAATGTTATATATAACAAATATATAAATAAATTAACAGTAAGACAGTAATTGACTCAATCAGCCCACATCATTTCACAGTGCGATTGAGAGTGCTGCCTAACACATTCGTTTCAGGCGAGAGAGGATGCTTGAAGAGCCTTCTTAGATTTATAATTCTCCACAGAGAATAGATCTTAGATTTATATAGAAAAGCTTAATTGAAGGGAAATGAATGCACAGAACATCATGCTGCCTCAAATATACCACACCAGACTGTCGGCTGAGGATAAAAACACTTCATTTCACTTTACTGTGTCGATCACAGCCAATTATATTATACTATAGTACATAGTATATTATTGACATTATTATTATATTATAGGCTAAACATAACATTTCAGTATGTTAAATAAAAAAAAAAAAAACTGTAATTATTAGTTCTGGAAGCTTTAAATATCTTTTTCAATAAAGTGGATCATGAAACTATTGCTTTATCCTGTTGTGTGACACTCCGTCGAGTTTTAATTTTGTGCTTACAATTTCAATACACAGAAGAAGTTGTGGTGGGAATTGAGGTAAAATATGGACATGATTGTATGTAGAGTCCATTGCAAAAAAAAAATAAAAATACAACAACAACATTTACTTATCCCTCGGTCTGCATTCACGTTCTGTGGTGAGGACATTTCATACCATCAGAGCAATTTAAGCATTCCAAGCTCCTGTGTTTTTTTTTTTTTTTTTTTTTTTGCACCTTGTCTAACTTACTAAAAGCAGGCAGCACAGAATGAGAAAGGTCATATCTATATAAGACATGGTCTTGTGTTTAAAAGCAGCTGAACAGAACACAGTGGAATGGGATGGAACAACACACAGAAATATGTAGTAAAAATAAAAGAAAAAAGGAAACCGCACAGATGGCAAAGGAACGCAGGTTTCGAGACTTGCTAAACCACTTTAAAGAGATGGAATCTGAATGAATGAATGAATGAATGAATAATACATCCATTATACATACAGACATACATACAAATAAATAATTAGCCAAGCAGATCAAATAATTATCTTGGTAATAACAAAGTTGCTGACAAATGATCTGTATGCTTGTGATGTTTGCCCCGTTTTGCTTTTTTCTGACTGGTCTGCTGTTTTTAACATCGATACGCTGTGCTACAATTGCAGCAGGCATGTGTGAGACACTTGAAAAACAGTGAGGTCAAAAATGTCTGTCTAGTTCTATGTTTACATAGAAAAACATTTAGAAAACACAGCAGTGGCGTGCTAAGACATGCTGTGTCACCTTGACATGGCTTCTTAAAAGATAGCATTCATAGAACTATCCCAGAAAATATACATCTATGTACAGATGCAGATGGATACTTAACTGACTAATAATTACTAAACTTGACTGAATACATAATTTTGTATTATTTCAAATGCTATTGGTTACCCAACATGTCTTGTGATAAATAGATAAGTGACCAAAATGTATTTATTTATTTAGCTTTGTTTTTTGTTTTTATTTTTTTACCACTGCCCATAAAAGGTTTGGTTTCTGACATATATACATTAGTTTGGAGTCTTTGCTCATTTAATATCTATATATTATCCTCTTAGCAACATATCATCTTAATAATTCAGACAAAATGTGTAACTGATTGACACCCCCCGATTCAACATACTTGACTAGCCTACATTCAGTATAAACCGATGAGATATTTTAATATAAATGTCCTGCTGCTTTCAGCTATACATAAATCATGAGACATGAAACGGCATATGCATATCCACTGCCACCCTTCACTTGGTTACTCTTAGCTTCAAAAGATTCACAGGATGCAGCACAACAGATGAATGAGAATATTGCAAGCAGATGACCGCCATCTGGGAAAAGTCTGACCACTTGGCACAGACCTGTTGTGCATCCAATGAGATATAGTGGAAAAGATGGTTTCAAAGACACGGGACACAAAACAACAATTAATGCATTACGTGTGATTGAAGAAGGCAGATTATACCAGTGCTGCCTTTGAGGAAATAAATCTAAACTTTAGTTTATACAAAGGTTTTTATTTTTAATTTTTGTTAAAAACCCTGTGATCATTTGCTCAACATTCCCTGGTAAAAAAAAATAAAAATAATAATAATAATAATAATATAAAAATAAATAAATAAATAAAATAAAATAATAATAATACTAAATAAGTACTTTTAAATTCATTTCCTACTGAGCATAGTTGAAATCTATTAATATATTTACTGATTATAATTGGACTTCAGCACTACTTCTGCACAATTAAAGTGCTTTAAGTAAAAAAAAAAATTGTTTAGCAGACATTAAGAATACCAGTTTAGTATACCATCATTGCAGGGTACTGTAGATACAATTGCAGGGCATTGCATTGTATTGCATACTTAACATAGAATACATTTACATATACAATACATTTTAGTATTTATTTTTCACTAGGGTTGTCTGCCATGATTTGCTATTGTACTGTAAGTTTTTTTTTTCTTCTTTTCTTCTTCTATCTTTTCTGCCTGTGGAATGTATTTTGAGATCCAAACAACACTGAACCCAATTGACTGTCATTGTATGAAAAAAATTATAAATTATACAGATTTAGAATGACATGAGCATGAATAGATAATGACATAATTTTTATTTGTGGGTGAACTGCCCCTTTAACTACCTAAATGCTAGCGGCATAAAAACATTTCAAGAAACTGTAACAGAATGTATGAAAATGAGTCAAGCTCTGGTTGCTTGAGGGAAAAACAATGGAGATTAGGTGTGCAACTAAAAAGCTGTTCCAGCTGGTACACCGGCAATCCATGAAACAGCCCATACATGTGGCAGCCAGAGCATTGAGGGCAAAACACTCCAAATGGAAGCAGCATCAGCTTTCCTGGCAGCAGGACTGCAGGATGGATAACGAGTCAGGAAATGCAATGCGTATCTGCAGCAGCTACACAATAGCCTTTGTCCTTCAACGCTCGTGAAGCGACAAGGAGACTTTGATAAAATAATGAGTATTTACGAAGTGGCTTCTGAGTTCAGCTGGTCAGATAGAGGAAGGCTGCTGATTCCTCTCCCAGCGGGTTCTCTGTGCTCCCGAAGCATTGTGCGAAAGGAAATGATGGTGAGCACAGGGCCATCTGTTGTGCCACTTGGCACGGCTGCCCTTGCCAGGGTCTTTTCAGGTGGGAACTGGAGAGACTCCCTCTAGTGTGGTGTAAACAAGGTGCACACAAGATAAAAATCTGCTCAGTATTCACACATTTCACACCACTTACATCTCCAGATGTGCAGAAGGATTTGTTTATCAACCTGTACATTCTTTCACCTTCCATAATTAGGAAGGAGTTGTCATCGGTTGGCGAAGAATACAGAAGATCAGTCGGAAATGAAAGTTACATAAACTTTTCTCAAATTCATCCAAAACTTCCCTTTTAGTTCCAGAGCAAAGCACAGCATGCGGCAGCCATTTCACAATCCATCGTCAAACAACACACACACAAACGCACCCACACAAAAACACATTGCATGCCTTATAATGCAGAGGCACCACATGTGTTCCATTAGCCCAATGTTAATTATACAAATATTCTTAAAAATGCCATCTCAAAGACTCCTGACTGATGAGGATGTTGGGCAGAGAGAGGGAGACTTAATCAGTGATTTGAGAGCTTCACTGTTTTATCTCTGTCTGACTGCAGTCAAGTGAGCCCTCCTGTCCTTGACGGAGGGATATGGCAGCAGTGTCACAGCGGATGAGAGAGCTCCAGCCTTGGTCAGGGGAAAGTCATTTATTTCCGTTGACCTGCTCGGTCAAGTGGATTGAAGCTGAGCCTCTCGTTTCACTCTCTTTCTTCACAACCCCTGCCCCCGTCCCTCCCCTCGCAGTCTCCCTCCCTTTTCTTTTCCCTTGCTGAGTGCTGACACCATTCCTGCAATTACAGCACACAGCGAGGATGATGGGACTAAGATTTTGCTCTGTTACAAGAGTCGAGACCTCTTCCCTCACGCTGACACCATTAAGCCGTCCTTTTGGGGGGAGGAGTTTAAAGTGTTGGGGTGGAAAAGTTGCTACCCTACAGCTCTTCTACAGCTGTATGAAAGCGCTTCGGATGAGCCCAGATTACAACCCAATTTTGAAGGGTTAAGGCATTACAAAGGACACCAGGAGATGTGACCCAGCTCAAATTTAACAAGTTTCCTGCTTCTGGAATCTGCTGCATGGAGGCCATTATTAAAATTCCATTTCATCTCGAGAGGAAGGTCCTGTTAGCGGCCTGTTAGAGATCTTTTTTCAGCTTCAGCAGCACCTGGTGTCAGAAGATTTGTCGGTACCGCCAGCACAAAGTGGGGAAATGCTACGCAAAGAGCTCTGACAAAAGAAGGCCTCAACCGATGAGTAGAATTTAGCTCAGTGAGAGTAGTTATCTTCTTCCGAGGCCTGAAAGCAGAAGGCGCACAAAAGGTGGAAAACACAGAATTTGAATTAGCGCTGAAGTCGCACAAGAGGTTGTTTAACGCAGATTTAATCCAGCCTTTCGTCTCTGCCTAGAGCTCTTAATCTCTTTACAGCCAAACTTATCACGCGATAACCGACTCTTCACTGATTCATTTCCAACAGCATAAATGAAAGAGCTGCTGAATTACTGCTGGTTGTGTAGCCTGCTTTCCTCTATTGAAAGTAATACCTTACATTATTTGATTTACTGCATACATTTATTAGCTTTTAGAAAATGTGCTATAAAATCTCTCAAAGAGAGCTCTCAAACGTTATTCTTACATATATTGCCTGTTCCCTTACTGTAAGGAATCAATCTTCCAAGAACGTATATTTACAGTGTTAAATAATGTTTTATGAATAGGTTTAAAGTGTTGTTTAAAAAAAAAAAAATGCTGAAATGTAAGTGCTTTTACTTTCTGTTGATAGGCCATTTTACAGATGCGCTAATCAGATCTGTGGCTTAATGGACCCTAGGCAGATCTCATCTGAAGAATCAATCATAACCTCATTTTTATGCTACTGAACACACATGCTGATGTCATTTACATCACTCCATTGCGATCAATCAACGTATTTTCCCAGCATCTCGGTATCAGCACGCTCTCCAAATTGTGACTCCAACTGCATGTAAAATAATCTCAAATAGATATAGTACGGGATAATTTACACCACACACAGCAATAAAACTTGTTGAGCACAAACACCACCGAATGGAAGTCATGTAGTACTGTAGATCCAAAACAGTGAAAGAATAACTTGCGCACAAGAAGTGAGGGAAACTGGGTAAGAGAGAACAGTTAGCATGGACCGTCGGCCGTGATAATGGCAGCTGAGTCAATGTCATAGAGGACGAATCCTCTTCATCCCTCTCTAATAGAGAATGACTCCACTGAATTGAACCAAGCAACAGCATCTGAGTGTAAGCACATTGCTATTCACCCAGCATCACACATCAGGTTTAACAAGTTGAGACCTAGAGTATGTGTGGTTAGACTACAGACGAGAGGGGAGGGAGGTGAGCCGTTTCCTTCTTTCTCCTGCTTTTTCATTTGCCGCCTTTAATGTGACAGTGCCATCCAGTCGTTTACAGTGACACCAGAGCCTTTATTGTTTAAAACACATTGCCCTTGAACAATGTGAAAATGCATACTCCATGAGGTTTGTTCAAGATCACTTTGGATAAAACCGTTGTTATTGTCGATTTGTTTCCAAGGGAATTCCTGGGAGATTGCACATTTTGCTTTTAAATTGCAAGGATAAAGCTACTCAAAAGGGAGCTGTTTTGTGCCCAAATACGGTTCCGCTTTTGCAAGATGGTTGCAACATTAATTCAATGCAATACTCACCTAGTGTTACGTATGTCACGCGCTGGATTTAACATTTGCGTAATTGCAGTGGACACATTATTTTCAGCTTTATTGTGTTTTTATTGAGTTTTAATTGTGCGACTATTTAACCTGGAGGGACTAGCTGTGATTTGCCAATGATTTTTGATCACCATTATTTTATTGCTAATTAATTCCATCACCATTTGCATAGACTATTTTCTCCAGTCCATACACATTTTGTGATTCCTCTGACAAAAGGACATTGCTCTAGATGCCTGGCCGAGAAAAAATGTTCCTATAAAGTTTTATGAGAATACTTCATTTATTATCACCTACAAGGATGTGAAAGTAGCTGTCTCTAAAGGCCAGCACTTGTTGGCTGGTCAAAAGACAGGGAATAAGCACTTGGTCTCAAGAGGTTTTTCTCTCTTTTATCATTTACTTTATACAAAGTAAATACTTTGTAACCATGAAGAACTTTGCACTTCAGTATTCAGTAAAACGTACAAATGTATGACATCTAAACACAAGGTAACATGCACAAGGCTCATCTAAATTATTATAACTATAATGCACTCGACTTTTTCTTCAATACAGTGTATTGCATTTTTGGCCAGAGAGGATTTGCAAGTCCTCAGGAAGTATTACATCATTTTCAATATCCCACTCCTATTGCAAAATTGTATGTGTGCTCAACTGCACAGTCATATCCTTGTTATGAATGAATAAACGGTCTGGCATTAGACTGTAAAACATTGAAAAACATGCATGAAAACACAACCGATAGTAGCAGTGCTAGGTAAAGATGCTTGTTTTTTTTTTTTTTTTTTTTTTTTTTTTTGTTTTTTTTTTTTTATGGGGGAAAAACATTAGTTTCAGGGTTGAGTCCTCTGTTCACCCTGCTTTGCTAGCAAGGTTAAATCATGAATAGTCTGCTGTCTAAAGCATTGAAGTGATCAAATTTGACTGTACTAACATTTATATAGTATTTATTTACTCAGTTTTTTTTTTTTTTTTTTTTTTTTTTCTAACAGTTGTATGGCCAGAAACCCGTTTTTCCTATTCACAAGGGTAGAATTAGCTTCTTTTTTTTTTTTTTTTTGCCTAAAAATACCTTAAATGCTTTATAATACCCTTAAACTGTCTTGACTTTTTGTCTCTAAACATAGTTTATGCAGACCTCTTCCCTTGGCAGTTAAAAGGTAACAAAAATAATAAAGCCACATATTCTCCCTGGATGTCTCTCATAATTGGCCATATGGACTTGTTCAGATGAAAGATTTCTCTCTTGGAGGCAGATGCGCGGGGTTATGGACTTAGCTTAGTGACTGTCATGCCATAGTATCCACTAGTCCCTGGCAATGACACCCTACATTATGTCTCTGAAGCTACTTTAGAACTTGAGCCATATGTTCCTCAGTGTTTGAGAGGGGTGGGGGGGGGGTGCTTAATTATTTTATTTGGCTTTCATAGTAGCTTTCCGGAGCTGTGAAATGTGTGTTGTTTTTCTGGATATGTGTGGGTATGTATCAAACATTAAATTGTGTATCATAAGGTTGTTGTTATTTTTATTTATTTTTCCCCCTCTTGTTATTGTCCGTTTTTTTAACACATACATACGAAGGAGTCAGCTAAGGAGTATATTGCACTATCAGTTGCAAATAGTGCAATTACTGACATTCAGGATGTCTAAGAGATGCTTTATTCTCTGTTATTTTAAGCATAAAGCTTTAATGTTTACTCAGTATTATGAATTAAAGTGAATTCCCAGCATCCCTGCTGTGCCACAGTAATTCAGCTTGGAGAGTTTGTATTCATTTGGCAGATGCCAGACATGGGGTCCCTTTAAGGTCTGCCCAGGTTGTGGGCTTCCAACCCTTGGTGCTATTTGCATAATGGAATTATGGGAACTATGCTGTGTCTTTAGTGGACCATTAGGCAGAACTTTGCTGGATTGTAATTAGTGGCTTCTGCCCTTAACCTTCATTAACATGCAAATGCAAATCCTACTCTGGAAGAAATGCACGGCACATTGGAGCAAAAATGCCAAAACGATTAACAGGCAATCCATGGCTAAACTGCCTATTTTTATTTATCACTTTTGAAATCACTTGATGGAAGGCTGACGAGGGGGATGATTACAGTGTGTAGTTTATGTGGCTGCTGTGTTGCTGCGTGCTGTGGCATTGATCATCTAGTCAGCATTGTTATAACGTTACATTAAAACATTGTTTAATCACACATTGGTTGTGTGATAGAGGGAAAGGGAGTAAAATGCTCCTCTTATAAATGCGCAGATATATTTATTGATAAATTGTAACATGCTCAGATATGTGCTACATGATGATGATCCATCACTTGATATACTGGGGGGATTAATAGGAAAACTTTCTAATGTAGCGGTTACTACATATACGTGGCTATTTTTTGGCAAAACATTTTCCGGATGACATTATTATGTTAGTAGGTGGCATCAACACATTTTATATATATATATCAATTCATTTAGGAACAAAATAAATTACTGTTTTTAAATGTGAATAATTATTTTAAAGACCCATTCACAAACAATGATTGATTTAGTAATTAAATGAGTAAATGTTATTTTGAGCTCGCTTTGATTCATTTAGTCAATTGTTAATGAATTAAACAAAACATACATACATTTACAATGTTACCATCTGTCTTTTTGAGTAACTATGTGAAGAGTTGATCTTCACCGGTGGGAACGGCAGTACTGGCACACACATTTAAATACATATACATACACACATACCTCATTCCTACCCCAGCTGTTTCGCCATCGGAGAGCGGGTGCACACGTAATCGGAATGGCACATGGACATTTCACACTCTCTTCATCTCCTTTACAGTATACATACCCCGAATCAATGACACAGACGCTCTGTTGTTAGTTTAAAGTTTTAGTTTTAGTTCATCTTGTCTTGTGTATGTGTTGGGAGTAGTCGGACTTCCGCGTTACACCGGCCAAACCAAATGATCAAGCGGTGTCCGCTTTTGACATCACTGCCTGCGCCGCGCCAGCGCAATGCGATTGCAGCCCGATGAGACCATTGTTTTTTCTGTGTGGGGAACTGTGTTGTCCTTTCTGCAGAAAAAGGGAAATTATATTGAATGTTAATTGTGTTATTAGTATACATTTTAATAATGGGTTAATGGTTTTTGTGTTATCATACGATTGATGTTTTATGTGAAGTTTATAGTTTAAAATGGGAGTGTAAGATAAAATACTTACCTGCTAATGGTACCCTCCAGGTAGGGGGGTGGAACCTGGCTTATCAGAAGGGAAGCCAGGCTCAGAACAGTGTTGCCAGACGTACGATAATTATCGTATTTGTACGATAATGTTTACCTCTGTACGATGTACGATCAATAATTAAAAAAAATCCCGTAATGTACGATAATTTCAAATATTAATGAATATTTAAATGATGGTAGTTGCAGTCACAGGACTTATTTAATCATACACGAAATCACCTCATTACAGACACTCTCTAAATGCATTCGTGTGAACCTCAGATTGTGTTAGGAATGCAGAAGGGTGCTCTGCTTTAAAGCCAACGAGCACTATGTCGCGGTCCATGACAGCAATAACCCCATCAACATCTGGAAGCACGCAGTCTTCCGATGACAGCGGCTCAGATGTGGATTTAACTGCACCACGCCGCAGCAGCTAAATTCCTTTTTCACTGGACGCGACAAAGCAAGTGTTAAAAATCATTTTAATATGTTTTAACATGTGCTGCGATGCAGACAGACACTGAAATAATGGATATTTTGTCTCACTGCTTCCGTCCATCAATACACCTTATCTATTGTGGTAATTTGCAGGTCGTGTCAAAATGTTGTTGTTTAGAATAGATAAATAACTTTTGACTCGTGTTCGATAATTTTCTTCCAAATGCGGTAATTTTGAACTTCCGGTACAACACTTGGACATTTCCAATCTAGGAACACTGGCTCAGAACAGACAGGGTATTTAAACAAAAGGAAAGTAATCGGGACTGGAGAACAGGTGGGGATCAAGCAATTAACAGAATGGGACATTACCAAAATAGGGAAACACAAAAGGAACAGAAAGTCCATGATGACGACGGTTCGCCCCCTCTCGGAACAGTGCATCCTCATACCGAAAGAGATATTCCAGCGGAGGGAGGGTGGGGGTTCTGGAGGTGGGCATGGGGTAGGCAATGGAGAAGAAGTGTGGAACCAGGGTGGAGTGGATGGAGGGAGGAGCCCAAAGCAAGAGAAGACAGATGGTCATCTAGAGACCAGCCAGGATGCTGACCCATGGTGGAGACGACGGCGGGAGGAGCCATGGTGGAAGAGGAGCAGTCAACACCAGGGGGTCGACTGATGGAGACTGCGCCGGTGGATGAGGAGCCCAGGTAAATCATCACGCCTAGATGGCGCTGACTGAGGGTGAGCTGCAAGACTCACCGGCACCAGCAGAGATGAGGTTGATGAACCGGCTGGTCTATGAGGAGGCGAGAGAGGGAGGCAGGGAGGGAACACAGGCGGATCAGGGCTGGACAGAACCAGCAGAAATGGAGCAGAGGAGCTGACTGTGCTAGGAGGTGGTGGGAGAGGGAGGCTAGGAGGAAACACAGGACTTGGGCTGGACAGAACCACTGGAGACATGGGAGATTCAGGGCTGTGCGGTACCAGCCGAGACACTGGGGACTTGGGTAATACCTCAATGAGCCAGTCTATAAGGTCCATTCGAAAAAATGTCCATTAATTCCTCTACATAATTTTCAGAAACCAGTTTCAGCTCACCTTCTGTTGCAGAAGTGTGGGCAGGACTCTCCTCCATGCCCTTGATGCTCACCAGCAATACCCCGACGCACGGTGTTGACCGCTCACACACCTGATCAGACACTACTAGAGGCTCAGGCTCCATGTTGATGATTGGCTCCATTGTGGTGGGCTCAGGTTCTCTATCGGTGGTGAGCTCAGGCAGCTTCTCCGTGCAGTGGGATTACAGCTGGCTGGTCTCTGGTTCGGGAGTGGGGCTGGAGATATCCTCCTCAGCGGATCCGATGGTGAACGGGGATCCGTTATTCACCAGCACCCACTCCACGAAGGCGGCAAAATCCTCTCTGGGACATTTCGCTGGCAGGCGTGCCTTACACTACTCACTCAAGCCGGTGTAATAAAAAGTACAGAGCGAATGGTCTGGGAAGTTGGTAAGGCACGCCAGGTGTGGTCCCTGGTGTGGTCCTCCAGCGAATGCTCTAGTTGCTCCAGGCACAGGAGTGGGACTTTCGGGATAGCCAATCCGGGAGAGGGAGAAAACAGAACAAAAAAGAAAGAAAATCACCACTAAACTCACGGTTTGGTCCTCAATTCTGTCACACGTTTATGCTGGAGTGTACATACAATGCACAAGGAGGATATAAATCAAAAGAGTATTTTAATTATCACAGGAGAAAAGGGTTCATTAACACAAATCTTCAACCATCAGAACTTCAGGACATAACATCAGGATACATAACATATTCAATTGCAGACCAGGAGGAACTAAACAGACAGGATATTTAAACACAACGAAAGTAATCAGGGGAATGGAGAATAGGTGGGGATCAATCAATTAACAGAACAAGGAACGGGACATGACCAAAATAGGGAAACACAAAAGGAACAGAAAGTTCATGATCGTGACTCAGTGTTGTGTTTGCTTGACGATGTTACCATTTTCCTCTGTATTGCGACTAGTTTACATGCTTGTTTTGATCTGGAAGATTTATTTTTAGAGCATTTGCTGATCCGCAATAAGTTAAGCATTTCCTGTCAAATGTTTTTTTTTTTAATATGTTTGTGATTTTTCTTAAGTTGCATATCAAACATTTGTTGCTTTCCAGATGAAGTGCTATTTAACAGATCTCTTGACGATATGCAAGTGTTATATTGATTCTGCTGTGACTTTGCATTCTGTTGCATCTTCCTCTGTCACGTAGAAATCAAAACATGCATCTGTAATTGCATGTGTAGAGCATTTCACTGAATAAAGACTACATCATTTCTATCATTAGTATGTTGTTGTGCTTGCACTGTTCATTTTGTTCACTCTGCCACAGTCAGCCTATAAATGTTTGTCCATCCAAACAATCACAAAATATCATTGCTCAATCCATCCGAATTCTTCACTATTAATTGATTTTTATTAGCATACCAGTGAGCTGCCAGCTCTCATTTTGGAATCATTATCTGCTTCAGGCATCATATAATGGTGTTTTAATGGCAGTCTGAGATGGCATTGACACTTTAGGGGATCAGTAAATATTAGATTTTATTGGCAAGGTGCAATTTCAAATGCACTCCAGTACAATTTCAGCTGTACAGTGGAGGACTGACAGAAGAGGGCCGAGGAGTGCAATACACATCATAAGATAACGATGCGGTGCAATTTACATTTTGATTAGAACAGAACTTATCACAGTGTCTCTCTAAAAGGAGCAGGTAAAATAATAACACACACACACACACACACACACACACACACACAAAAAAAAAAAAAACATGTCAGAGGGCAACACTGCAATATATGTCAAGTATGCTGCAAAGTAATGCTTAGAAAATGTCCTGAGACTTCATTCATAGCTACAAAGTGAAGTATAGCTCTCTCTGCATTTCATCTTGCAACATACGCATGACACACAGAGTGATGCTTGTACATACACACCCCAATCACACAAAGCGTGTGCACAAACTACACGTACACTCTGACACACATGCTCACAGACCTTAGCCCTTTTAAACTTGCTTTATTTGCAATTCAGATCAGCTCATTTGAATTAAGTGCTTCTTTGCTATGAATACAGCTGGACTTTCCAGACATGTCAGACAAGAACCTTGCCAGAATTACCCCATGGACATGGACACATTAATCAAATGAGGAATTGGCCATTCGACAGCCCACTGAATTCACCCTTTAGTTGGGGTCACAGTAGAGATAGGTGCAGTCTATGGGTCGTTCTCCTTTTGTTAACCCTGTCTAATTAAAGTCTAAAACCAATCCTCTATGACAGGGCTTTATGGTGTTATTTTAATACATGCCGTTTTTACACGTAATTGATTTACTAAAGCTATGTGCGGTGAAGTGTTTTGTAAAGGATTGTAAAATACAACAATATGTGCTGCATGCTTTAAAATTGCTGAACCATAATTTGAGTCATAATCAGTCATAATTCTTGGCATATTTACCACCATCTTTATCTCTTTTTTTAGCGTATACTTGACAACTTTGTGAATATCATAGATACCAGAAAAACACTACTTTTACACTACACTGCTTCTGCTGGGGTAGTGAAGAAATGTGAGAATAAGACTTGATGAAAGAGCATATGACAGTAGTTAAAAAAAAAAAAGTATGTTAGTCATATTAAGGCCCTTTTACATGTTTCTCACCTTTACTCAGAGAACTCTTAGAACATCTTACTGTACCTCCAAACTACAGTATTTATGGCTAAAATACCTGTTCAATGACATCGTAAGTTCAGACTTATTTTGCATGTTTTATGAGGTCTTAATGTAAAAAATATATAAATAAATAAAACAAAAAAAGAAGAAAAAATAAGTTATAAACATTTTGTCATAATATTTGCACTTAAATAATTACAGGGCTAAAATGTTGTTAAATATTGTTGAATAGTTTTCTTAAGTGAAACGGTATACAAGGTGAATTGTAATCTGATACATGCCACTGTAATACAAGGCATTTGTACAAAGTAAGTGACTTACAGTGCATTAGGGCAATATTTATATATATATATATATATATATATATATATATATATATATATATATATATATATATATATATATATATATATATATATATATATATATACCGCAGGGGCGGACTGGGACCAAAAAGTTGCCATGGGCTTTCTGGCCCACAGCAGTCCACCACATCATAACGGATCCAGCCCTGTTTTAATGAAATTTATTAATTTAATGTTTAAGTAAACAGTTTGGGAATTTTAACAGTTTGCATTCAGTTGACAGATCCATACGGATCATGCATGAAATATAAGTTTATAAAGTCAAACTATAGCTTTATGTGCTTTACAGATGGACTCAAAGTCTTTATTCATTCGAGATGTTCAGTAATAAATCATCTTTGGCTCGGTAATACAAGTTCATGTTCCGATTCGTGAACAGATGATTCTTTTGAGTCAATCTTTTAAAAAAATCATTTATTTTGTTGAAAGAAACCAGTGTGGAAACCAATGGTTCAGAAACTGGATAGATTAAAGGTGCAGGGCTCGTAAAATAGCGAGCTAGATGTCCCGGGGTTATTGTGTTTTCCACTCTGGCTCCAAAATGTATCACCGCCCTGGCCGATGGGCTATCTTGAATAGTGATGTAAAATTCCTAACTTGATTCACATTGTTCACTCGCTTGAACTGGTAAAACGGATCTCAGTTGATCGTTTGGACTTGTTTCTAAATCATGCTGATTCAAGCGTTTTAAACAATCTGCGTGTATTCGGAGCATGCACATACTCATTCAAAGCACGCGCCGAGAGCAGCATTTCAGACAATGTGCGTACACAGAATTAATTCATCTTTTGTATATCGGAACTTCTGAATGAACACATACACACAAAATTATCTCAAAATAATTGTCTCTGCAAGTATTCTCGTAAACACAGTCGGTTATGTTTTAAGTGAACGCATACAGTGGCCTGCTTCTCCGAGAAATTCGCTGTACCGGATAAATCTGTCTGTCTCTCTCTGTAAATTAGATGACATGAAAGGGGGCGTGTTTCAAGATAAGCAATGGAGTAAACCAAACTAAACAGGGAGGGAGGGCAAAACACTCATGCAAACAAAACACACTCCTTAACAGCCGCGCGATCGACTCACTCATCAATTCGCGTAGAAAAGATATATAATATTATGATTTCCGTGATACATATATCGGGGTATCAGCCAGATAACGAACGTACACGACCACTGCCGGAACGTTTCTCGTTCTCGAGTCAAGAACCGGTTGCACCGGTTTTCGGATCACCAGTACACTGAACCAAGAACCGTTTAAAAGAAATGGTCACAGTGACCCCATTAGATTCAACGGAGACAAGTGAGGTCAATTAGAAGCACACACTTCCTGGGGGTCGAGCGTACTGCGCAGACTCAAATTGAGCTTGATGACATAAATGTCATGTGAGCAACCTGTCTGACAATTGTACATTTTCTAATAGATGTGCCAAGAGAAATCTGAATCACCCACCGAATCTTGCAGAGAAGGCGTGCGTGAACAGGAGCAAATTTTGGTAAGTATTCTGATTAATTATCTCCCTTGACTTTATGCCTCCATGTCCCCTCGATTGCCTCATGGACAATAAAAGATTGTCTACGAGTTTCTCCTCCTGTCCATATGGTAATTTCTCTAATGTGTGACAGAAGCCCCTTTCAAACTGCACGTCGGACCCGCAATATTCCCGTAACATTGCCTGGTCGCCTTCTGTGTGAAAGCAACCACGTCCCGGAATTGATTACCGAATCGAACCCGGGTCGGGGACCTAGTAACATTGCGGTAATCGATCCGGAACGAGCGCTGTGTGAACAAAAGCCAGATCTAATTCCGTATCGAAGTGATGACGCGCGTTATCGCGCGACTCTTTTACCGGCTGTTTTGAAGGAAGATCAACATTCGCCAGGAAAACATATGTGCAAATTGTAATGAAGCAGAGATCAGTTAGTTCCTCACTTTCCGCGCTGACGCCGAGATCGTTTGCTTGCTTCAGTTAAAGTATAACGTGCCAAGCGTTGTCGACTCGTACAATACACGTCACGCGCTGATGTCACGTGTCGTTACGGGATCTTCAAGGGTTGTGTGTGAAAGCACGCACATATACCGGGTCATCACTGGCAGTGTGAAAGTGCCAAATCTAGCGACCAGGGAACAATTACAGGAACACTTTACCCCTGTATTTGCCGTAATGGCAGTGTGAAAGGGGCTAGAGAGTCGCAGGTTATGATGCAATCAATAGCCTATTTTTTGACAAAAACTGCTTTGACGGGACCATAATGTAAGATACAAGGTAATGGTGCCTTTTATACATTTTCGTGCTTCTTTAGAAATAATGAATGGACGAATGGAGTCTTTAAACACCTCAAATGTAAAGTTATTCACCGTCAAAGTGACGGCAAAATGAATGGGAGACAATGGAATGCTAACAGCAGGTGGGGGTCCGCTAGCCAATATTTGTGTACCGGGTGGGCCGGCCCACATTGGCCAGCAGCTCACCGGGAAAAGCCCTGGTGCTCCAGATGGCCAGTCCACCCCTGGGCTCCTGACAGGAGTGGGTGTGTGAGAGAAGAGGGGCGCTGGATAAGCACACCTGATGTGAATGGAGCCTCATCACGGCCACTGTCGAAAAGCCCAAACGCGCCTCTCCTCGAGACACCGGTCTCTTACCCGTGCATGCACACTGGTGTCCTCGTGGGTCCAGGAAGGGTGCGTTGAGGGATTCCAACGCCAAAAGAGATGTGAGCAGCCAGACCTGCGGCCCAGATGAGAACAGCACTTCCACACTGAAACTGTGCTCATTTCATTGGCAGCCAATAGACAGTCAGAGTCCCTTAAACCACAGGAGGGCTCTGAAACATATGCAAGAGTTGGTAAATCACTGACACTAGTGACTTATTAGGTTAAGCTCTGGGCGCCCAACCATTTTTAGCTGCTAGCAAGCTGTAATGCCATGCTGCTTCCTGTAGAGATGGTAGAACACAGATGGTATTTAGCATGGCTAACATTTCACCTGATTGATTAAGTGATTCAAAATTGTCATAAATATCTATGACCTGGGTATAAATGTGCTGCATTTAAGAAACAGTGGTAGGTAAACAATTAGCATAGCAGCCAGTTCGGTGATGAAAAACACATTCCTGCTCATTAAGAAGCTGTGTCTTTTAACAGTTTATCCCTGCTGTTTTATGAATTCTGAATTACACCTCATTAATGTGTCATTTACATAATTACAAGGAATAGGGACAGCGCGCACAGCGGGATGAGTGCCGATCGGAGGAGGACGTAAAGAAATAAAGATGAACTCACATGAAATTCACTCATAGTCACATAAAACATGCCAGTCTTCCCCGACCTGTTACGTTAAGTCTGCAGATTCTCATCCCAGTGTGACGCCGCCTGCTTGATGGCAGCCAGACCTCTGATTTAGCCACTTCCTTGATCACTGTGAAGATCGTCTTGATGAAGACTGCAGAAAGAGAGGTGCAGCTGCTGATGGACCCTCAGCACAGGATGTTAGATTGTTTTGTATCTGTAATTAATCTACCTCCAATAAGGAGTCTCACGCTGCTTCTGAAACTACCGCATACATTAAAAATGCATAATTGTCAAGTCTAGCACAGAAATCCGGGGAGACTTTGTGAAGGCATCCATCCGTTCTTTACTTTAAAAATACGTTTGAAACATGAGGCACATTTTAACAAGAACACTTTGTCACTAATGTAATACATAGGGAATAAGTAAAAGAAAATTGGGGCAAACACTCTCCAAATTTACGGAATACAAAAAGTCTCTCATTTAGCATAGAGAGGTGGTGCAGCACACCTTCTGTAGGTTATTTGTAAGATAAATGGGACCACAGAAACAGATGACAGGTCTTTAGCTCAAGTATAGAATGCAATTAACCGGCAAATGAGGCCAGGCAAACCCAAATGACCAATGAGAATGGCAAATACTTCAGAGGGAATGAACATTTGGACTCATATCCAATCTTCAGACAGCTCAGTCAGCCCCACTGAAGTGTTAAATGGCATGTGACATTTTAACCGGTAACCACTGATTTGTTTATTCAAATTTATTTATCATTGTTTAAGAGAAAGGCTTGTTCTTGTTTCCTAGACAAGAGGTCATGAGGCATAAAACAGCCTGGAAAAATTCCTCCCTGGATGAATATTTTAAGCTAAAAACTAAAAACAAAAAAACAAAAACAAATGCATTGCCATAGCTCAAAGAGTAGAGTACATAGTATTAGTAATGCCAAGGTCATGGCTTTGATCACCAGGAATTGATCAAATTGAGTTGATCACATGTACACTTTGAATGCAGTGTAAGTTACTTTGGATAAAAGTGTCTGCCGAATGCAAAATGTTCACGCAGCTCTACCTGATCCAAACATAAAAAAAAAACACAGCCTTTGGAGGTCCTGCAGAGGCCCTAAAGCTCACCGCTCTGAAATATCCTCCGCCGTTATTGTGTGGGTGAAACAAGCTTAGCATAATGGAGACTGGAGTGGGTGCTTTTATCTGCTGTTCGTTGCTCAATCCCAAACATTGCTTGTTTTCTTTGTACATCAGCCAAATAATATCCATGTAAGCTTGTCACCGATATTAGTATGGGATTCGCTAAAGTTACATGACAGTAATTTCTAGGTGTTTGAAATAACAGATGGGGCTTGTTCTGCCGAGAGGAGCTACTCTCATACAGCACAGAACCAAAAATGCTGAACTTCATTATCATATGCACAGATTTGATTGACAAGAGGCAATGAGAGCCTGCAGTGAGAGATTGCTCCTGCCCACCTCTCCCATGGGCCGCAACTGTGTGACACATTGCCAAGGCGCGTTACTCCAGCTCCTAATGCATCTTTATTACACCGATCCCATTGCTCCCGAGCATAGAACAAACTTCATTTGTCTTTATCCAAATCATGTTGGCGCCTACTTTAAATGGAAAACTCCAATGCAGAACGAATGAACAGCATCAGCAGCCCAATTAAAGCCTTGCCTGAAGAACAGCTTGGTCAGGAGACAAGAGCTCTCATGTGAAGATGAGCTCCTAAATGTTCTACAAAACACCCCAAAGAGACAACACATCCATATATTTCCCCTTAAATGAGCCAATTTTATCATCCACCGTTACGGAAAGAGAGTAGCAGCAGGAGGAAGTTCCTCTGTGCCACCTCATCTCTCTCTTTATCTCACCATCTTTCTCTCTCTCCTTCACACATTTCTCGTCTCGGCCCCAACTGAGAGTTTTTGAGATTTATGGTGGGGTCTGATGAATCGCTGGCGCAGCAATTCTTAAGGGGTTTTCGCATCCCCCCATTTATTTTTCACATTACTGATGTTTCACTTAATGTTCTCCGAGCATCCTCATGAGATGGCAAGGTAGGATTGTTCTCAAGTCGAGCCTTCATTTGGCTTGCTCGTCTCCTCTGGAGATAAATTCTGATGTACAGGCCCTCTCCTGAGGAGCTATTAATGCAGGGAGAAGCTTTGGGTGTTCGCAGGGAGAGCGTGCATTACTTGGGAATTCTACCTGTTTGTTTGAGGAACCGATGGAAATAAAAGTGGATCGTCTAAGAACTTCTGAAACTGGAAATTACAGCAGTCATGACAGTAATCAGTGCTAATTGCATCTTTGTGCAAGAACTCTAGAGATAGAAACCACAAACAAATCATGAATTAAAAAAAAAGGAATAAAGGAAATCTTACATTAAGGAGTTAAGGAATCTGAGCACTCCATGAAATGGCTCTTTTCAACTCTAATAAAAGTATATGTGATTGTGAGTGTGAAAAAGAGAGAGCATAGCACTCCTACCCACTTACTAATTTGATGTTTATCCTCATCTAGATGTGAAACACAATTTAGTTCAAGTGTCTTGCATTGCACTCATATTGTGTTTTGTTGTCTAGTGTACATAGGCTATATTATATACATATAAGAATGTTTTCTGAAGGATCACGCGACCCTGGAGGCTGGAATAATGCCTGCCGAAAAGTCAGATTAATTTACATTTTATACTATTTTAAATCAAAATAATATTTCATAATGTTGTTTTTGCTCTATTTTTTAATATTAATGAATATAATGATATATATAGATCTTTGTTCCTACAGTGATGCTCAGTGGGGTTTAAGTAAATGCAATTAATTTCAACAGACATACATCAGTGAGATACATCCTTGGAGGTTTGTGAAATCCATTGCAGGTCAAATATAGTGCATTATGTAGGCAGCACAATAAACTTTCAATTATCACTAATATGCTAATTTCTCATGTGAATCCCAGCCTTTCCAGCAAACAAGCTCAATGTTCAATGCGGTGTATAAGCTTGATAGCTGGAAAATGCATGCCATTATAAGTCACATGCTAGTGCTGTCATTGCCATAGTTTGACGTGCAGATCAGCTCATCCCATTTAAACACCCAGAGAGTCCAGCTCTAATTAAATTCTTCCACAATAAGAGCTGAATGACAGGTCGGACATTGTGCTTGTGATGAGGATTTATGACCCTTTGCCAGTTCCTCTAAATGGCAGTTTTGGAGCAAAAGCTTGTGCTGGTTTCCCCTACCACCACCACCTCCAAGCCCATTGTGGGCATTTTAATAAATTACACTGCTGATCCTTTCATACGAACCTGACATAGTTCCATCAGCCGGTGAAATCTCTCCAGACTCAAGACACACACGCAGAGCTCGGATCTAGTGGCTCCCTAGGCCAGGTTATATAACCTTCATTGTAGCTGCATGCTGGATGAGTCCCAGGCCACATGCCTGAGGAGAAAGACATGGCTTTCCCATCAGGCTAAAACAAGGCTTTGCATATCATATTCCAACACCTCAACAACCCCCTAACACATGCAGGGCTAAAATGAAAGATGTTTGATATATCTTTGCCGTGGGGACCTTGTCTGAAATAATGAAACAGTTATTCCCATCAAGTCCTTTTCATGTTCCTACATCTGTGTCAACACTCTGAGGGCTTCAAAATAGAGCTTTTTGACAGCTTCCCGTTATAGCTTTCTGGCCACCTTAAGATGTGTGTGTTTGTGACCTGGAGTGAGAAAGTTTGTTTCCTTGTTCCCAGTAATATTTTTAGTCAGAACATCTCTTTTGGAGTGGATTATTTTTGTTTAAAAGCTGTTTGTATGTTTTTTTATTTTTTTTATTTTGTTTTATTTATTTTTTTTATTATTTGTTTGATTGTTCATTCATTCATTAATTAATTTATTCATTCATCCATTATTGTACTTGTGCAATGAGTAGTATGTGGTAACATCCTTGTTTTGTGTAATGTATTATTCACACTGTTAAGAAGAATCCTCCATCCAAAAATGAAATCATGTGATCGGTATTCAAACCAGCAAATATTAATGAAAACAAATGCTCAATTGTGCTTGTGTGACAGAACCTTGGTTCCCTATCTGTCGGTCACTACGAGTTATGTCGACCGACAAATGGGGTCTCACTTGGGAGGCCAATCATCTCTGATTTTAAGAGAAAACGCCAATGAAATTGGCAAGTGGATTAACACACCTGAGCCACTCCCCGTGCCAGCGGGTATAAATAGGGCGACAGGTGCATCCACTCATTAGATTTTTTGCTTCGGAGCCGAGTAGTGGATGAAGAAACCTCTACAAAGCCATCATCTTTGTTTTGTTCTACTGTTCCTGGTCGGTGTGACGGCGCATTACAGCGGTGTCCCTGCGAGTCGGCGATTCCCCTGGGCGCTTCGGCTAAAAGAGACAGTTCTAAAAGAGCAAATCACGGACGATTCGCGTCTTTTTCAAGATGCCGTTTCGTCCGTGTCCTTCTGGATGCGGTCGTTTCCTGTCTTCGGTTGACGGTCACGAGCGTTGTCTGCAGTGTCTGGGCGTCCAACACGCTGAGGCTGCGCTCGTGGATGATTCATGCGTCTACTGTGGGCGTATGAACATGGCAGCGCTGCGATCGCGTCTCTCACTCCTCAAGGGGAGTGCAGCAGACCCCTCTGTCGCCACCCGTCCCGGTCTCTCTGGCTCGAGCAGAGGGCCGCCGGCTGGCGCTCTGGGAGATCTGAGGATCACAGTGAGAGCTTCTCCGCCGGGCCACGCCCCACGGACCTCTCACTCCTCACGCAGCGACTGTCTCGTGCAGCTGCCGATTGATTCTGCTGGGCCGTCTCACAGCGGTCCCGGCGTGTCTTTCGGTGCGCCGCCCGAGGACCAGATGTCGATTGCTGCATCGGGGGATGGGTTATCGACCTCTGAGGATGAAGGTTCGGCGGGGCTGCCCCCCTCGGGTGTTGTCGCTACTGCCGAATCGGACTTGGAGTTGTCGGCCATGCTTGCCCGGGCAGCCGTGAGTATCGGACTGGAGGTGACTACACCGCCCAGTCCCGAGCCCTCACGGCTGGATGATTGGTTTCTCGGCGCGGGACGCGGCTCACAACCTCGTTCTGCTCCGGTGCCTTTCTTCCCGGAGGTGCATGAAGAGGTGACGAAGTCGTGGACGGCCCCTTTCACGGCCAGAAGCCGCTCTTCTCCCTCTTCCATCCTCACCACCCTCGATGGCGGGGCAGCCAGGGGGTACGTAGAGGTTCCCCAGGTGGAGAGGGCGGTTGCGGTGCACTTGTGCCCACAAAACGCCGCCACTTGGAGGAATCATCCGCGCCTCCCGTCCAAGGCCTGTAAGCTGACGGCCGCACTCGCTGCCAAGGCTTACAGTGCTGCGGGCCAAGCTGCCTCTGCCCTGCATGCCATGGCTATCCTGCAGGTACACCAAGCCAAGGCACTCAAAACCATGCACGAGGGTGGTACCGACCCGGGGTTGATGCAGGAGCTGCGCACGGCGACCGACTTCGCCTTACGGGCAACGAAGGTCACGGCGCGGTCCCTCGGGAAGGCGATGTCCACGCTGGTGGTCCAGGAGCGGCATCTCTGGCTGAACCTGGCTGAGATGAGGGACATGGACAAAGCGCGCTTTCTCGACGCCCCCATCTCCCAGGCAGGCCTGTTCGGCGACACTGTCGAGGACTTTGCCCAGCAGTTCTCGGCGGTACAGAAGCAGACTGAGGCCATCCAGCACATCCTGCCCCGACGTGTCTCTCCGGCTGCCACCGTTCCGTCGCGGGTAGCGCCTCAGCCTGCTCGTCGCCGTGGGCGCCCCCCTGCATCCTCTACGCCAGCTCCGCCCCGTGCTGAGAGTTCTTCGAGGCCGGCGCGTCGAGCCCCGCGCAGGAGAGCGGCGCCCCCCGTGTCACTCCCAGCTGCGAAGTCCTCCAAGAAGTCGACCAAGCGGCCCTGACACGGGCAACTCGGAGATGCGGAGAACTGCTCTTCAGGAGATGGCGAAGACAGCGCCACTCCTTCCCCCGGAGGAGGGCCGGGCGGAGAATCTTCAGTTTCTGTTTTGTTTTGTTCCGCCACTGGCCGGACGGCCAGTGGTACCCACATTTTCAATAAAAGAGCAAATTCTCCTTCCTCCGAGTTGCAAGGCTCGTGGCTTGACAATGAGCGACGCACAGCTTCCTCACTCTCACCCACGATGCCTCCTTTCGCCAGCGGCCAAGAGGCCTCTCCACGCGTCTCTGGCCAGTTCCTCCAGGAACACGAGGAGTGTGGTTGCGATGACCCAGGACGCTGTGCCTTCTGGGCCTTCCGGCACGACTCCCCATCGCTACACCACTGCGGGTATGTCGACTGTCCCTTTGGTGCCACTTGTACGGTATCTGGGAGCGTGGCTTGCGCTGCCCAACCCGTCACGCTGGCTCATCCGGACGGTTCGACTCGGCTATGCGATTCAATTCGCCCGGCGACCCCCCAAGTTCAATGGCGTGCTCGAGACTTCGGTGGCAGTCCAGGACGCCCCTGTCTTGCGCGAGGAGATTGCTGTCCTCCTGGCGAAGGATGCAATCGAGCCGGTCCCTCCAGCCGAGATGAGGACGGGGTTTTACAGCCCTTACTTCATCGTGCCCAAGAAGAGCGGTGGCCTTCGACCTATCCTGGATCTGCGAGTCTTGAATCGGGCCCTACACAAGCTCCCGTTCAGGATGTTGACGCAGAAACGCATTATCAAATGCGTTCAGCCCCAGGACTGGTTTGCAGCGATCGACCTGAAAGACGCGTACTTTCATGTCTCTATCCTCCCTCGTCACAGACCGTTCCTGCGCTTTGCTTTCGAGGGTCAGGCATGGCAGTACAAGGTCCTCCCCTTCGGGCTCTCCCTGTCCCCCCGTGTCTTCACGAAGGTCGCGGAGGGCGCCCTTGCCCCACTTTGGGAAGTGGGCATCAGGATCCTCAACTATCTCGACGACTGGCTCATTATGGCCCGGTCCCGAGAAGAGTTGTGCGATCACAGGGACTTCGTGCTTCGGCACCTCAGTCAGTTGGGGCTTCAGGTCAACCGAGAGAAGAGCAAGCTCTCCCCTGTGCAGAGAATCTCTTATCTCGGTATGGAGTTAGACTCGGTGAGTATGACGGCACGTCTCACCAGCGAGCGTGCCCACTCAGTGCTGAACTGCCTGAGTTCCTTCAGAGGCAGGACAGTGGTACCGCTGAAACACTTTCAGAGGCTCCTGGGGCATATGGCATCCGCAGCCGCAGTCACGCCGCTCGGGTTGCTTCATATGAGACCACTTCAGCACTGGTTACACTCCCGAGTCCCGAGATGGGCATGGCGCCGCGGTACACATCGTGTCACCATCACACTGATGTGTCGCCGCCTATTCAGTCCTTGGTCGGACCTTGCCTTTCTACGGGCCGGCGTGCCCTTAGAACAAGTGTCCCGGCACGTTGTTGTCACAACAGATGTCTCCAACTCGGGCTGGGGCGCGACATGCAACGGGCAGGCAGTCTCAGGGTCCTGGACAGGACCTCGACTGCTTTGGCACATCAACTGCCTGGAGTTGCTGGCAGTGCATCTAGCTTTGCGACGGTTTCGTCCGCTAGTGCTGGACAAGCACGTGTTGGTCCGCACGGACAACACTGCGGCTGTTTCGTACATCAACCGACAAGGCGGGTTACGATCACGTCGCATGTCTCAACTCGCCCGTCATCTCCTCCTCTGGAGTCAGACGTGGCTCAAGTCGCTGCGCGCTGTCCACATCCCGGGGGAGCTCAATCGTGCAGCCGACGCGCTCTCACGACAGCTCACTTTCCCCGGGGAATGGCGACTCCATCCCCAGACGGTCCAGCTGATTTGGAGTCGATTCGGGGAAGCCCAGGTAGACCTGTTTGCTTCCCACGAGTCCTCCCACTGCCAGCTGTACTATTCCCTGTCCCAGGCCCCCCTGGGCACAGATGCACTGGCACACAGCTGGCCTCGGGCTTTACGCAAGTATGCGTTTCCCCCAGTGAGCCTGCTCGCACAGACACTGTGCAAGGTCAGGGAGGACGAGGAACAGGTCCTGTTGGTTGCGCCTTACTGGCCCACCCGGACCTGGTTTTCGGAACTCATGCTCCTCGTGACAGCCCCTCCCTGGCGCATCCCCCTGAGGAGAGACCTTCTCTCTCAGGGGCTTGGCACCATTTGGCACCCGCGTCCAGATCTCTGGAACCTCCACGTGTGGCTTCTAGACGGGACGCGGCAGACCTAAGTGATCTGCCCCCAGCAGTGGTAGACACTATCACTCAGGCTAGAGCCCCTTCTACGAGGCAGGCCTATGCTCTGAAGTGGAGTCTGTTCACGAATTGGTGTTCTTCTCACCGAGAAGACCCCCGGAGATGCCCGGTCAGAGTCGTGCTTTCTTTCCTGCAAGGTAGGCTGGAGCGTGGGCTGTCACCCTCCACCCTGAAGGTGTATGTGGCTGCCATTGCAGCACATCACGATGCAGTGGACGGCCGGTCCCTGGGGAGGCATGACCTGATCGTTAGGTTCCTGAGGGGTGCCAGAAGGTTACATCCTCCTAGGACACCCCTGATTCCCTCCTGGGACCTCTCTATTGTCCTGGCGGGACTTCAGAGGGGTCCCTTTGAGCCGCTGGATTCGGTTGAGCTGAAGTTCCTGTCTCTCAAGACAGCGCTCCTGATCGCGCTCACTTCCATCAAGAGGGTCGGGGACCTCCAAGCATTTTCGGTAAGTGAAGAGTGCCTTGTGTTCGGGCCGGCCTACTCTCACGTTGTCCTGAGACCCCGGCCTGGATACGTGCCCAAGGTTCCCACCACTCCCTTCCGAGACCAGGTGGTGAACCTGCAAGCGCTGCCCCTGGAGGAGGCAGATCCAGCCTTGTCGTTGCTGTGTCCCGTAAGAGCGCTTCGCATATACGTGGACCGCACCCAGAGCTTCAGAAGCTCTGAGCAGCTCCTGGTCTGCTTTGGAGGTCAGCAGAAGGGGAAGGCTGTCTCTAAGCAGAGGTTGGCCCACTGGATAGTGGACGCCATCGCCTTGGCTTACCATTCCCAAGGCGAGCCGTGCCCCCTGGGGGTGAGGGCCCACTCCACACGGAGTGTGGCCTCCTCCTATGCGTTGGCGCACGGCGCCTCTCTGGCAGACGTTTGTCGAGCTGCGGGCTGGGCGACACCTAACACCTTTGCGAGGTTTTACAACCTCCGTGTAGAGCCAGTTTCCTCCCGTGTGTTGGGTAACAGGTAATTGGCGGGAAGGGCTGGCTGGGTGTCTCGCTTGCTGCGCCATTCCCCCTAACACGGGGATGTGAGCGCCTTCTTCTCCCAGTAGAGTTCCCCGGTTGGCGTACCCTGGTCGAGCATCCTCCAGCACCCTCGGCGTCAGACTTGGCGGAGCAGTCTGTCGCCAGGCCCAGTACTGGCGTTAGCATGCCCGGAGCCGGTCAGCCCCTGTACTGGGCTAGGTGTCCATATGGCTGGGTTCCCTGCGGGTAATCCCATATGTGTATTCTTCCACGGTAAGGTTTCCCTCTTGGCAAACCCGTGTCTTCCCTTGACAGATCGCTCTGTCGGTCTCTTCTGGCAGCCGTTCCATCCCTACTCCAAGGTAGGACCTGCCTCAGAGACCCTTTCCATATGTAGTACTGCCCCCTGGGTCAGTCCATATCGGTATATCCACATGTCACCTCCCTACGGGTAGGATGTGGTCTCCGTAGCGACCTTTCCTAAAGGCTCGCTTCCCCATTGTCTTGCCAGCTGAAAGAACAAATAGGGAAGATTTAAAGCAATCTTTCACTGAAGGTTGAAATCCCTTCCATTTACTTTATGTGGGCGGAACAGCAGCATGGCCTTCTCCAGCAGCGATGTACTCACCCTTTGGCCCCTTCGGTACCAAGGTCAGTGAATTTGCGCTGGGGCTTTGGGAAGGTTACGACCTTAAGCGTAGCTTTTGTGGCACGCCAAGGCTTGTCAACAATTGCAGCGCCTCAGGGTTGTGACGAGGTTCAGGTTATGGCGTTTTCCATAGGACCCCATTTGTCGGTCGACATAACTCGTAGTGACCGACAGATAGGGAACGTCTCGGTTACGTACGTAACCCTCATTCCCTGATGGAGGGAACGGAGACGTTATGTCCCCATGCCACAACCTTGAACCATTCGCTGTTGCCGGGACACGTTCTCGGCTCCTCAGCGTAAAACCTAATGAGTGGATGCACCTGTCGCCCTATTTATACCCGCTGGCACGGGGAGTGGCTCAGGTGTGTTAATCCACTTGCCAATTTCATTGGCGTTTCCTCTTAAAATCAGAGATGATTGGCCTCCCAAGTGAGACCCCATTTGTCGGTCGACATAACGTCTCCGTTCCCTCCATCAGGGAACGAGGGTTACGTACGTAACCGAGACGTTCTTGCATGTGATGCCATATTTAACCATATTTTATGTGCTCTCTATGCATTTGGACTGATCTGTATTTTGAACTGACTAAACTAAATATATCCATCATATAAAGGGATCATCAAAGTTTTGGTTGTGTGGACATAGTGGATTTTTTTTATTTTTTTGTTATCCATGAAAATGGAGGGACAAAACGATGAAGTATATATATATATATACTCGTTTTGTATAAGTAAATTAGTTAAACATGTGTTTTTAAAAATAGCTAGTTCTTTTAAAAAATAAAAATAATACAAAACATTTTATAATAATACTAATACTACTACTACTACTACTACTACTACTAATAATAATAATAATAATATATTGTCCTTGTTACATAAGAAATGTGTGTAATCATGTGAAACCAAAAGAGCTGTGTCTGGGAAATAAAGTGTCTTGTCGCCTTAACAAGTGCTCTTCTGTCAGTTTAAGACTGGTGAGTAGGAGACAAATTGATAAACATAATGCAATATGTGCATCATAATCTATGGCCAAGAAAATTTTTAAATACAGCTATACTGGTAATGACTCGTGTCCACTTGGAAGGTTCTGCTTTTATTTATTTTTTTCTGACAGTCTTTATTTTAATTTAATTTATATTTATGGAAATTTATGAAAATGAAATTTTTCATGGAAATTTATGAAAGTAGAAAATGTTAAACTAGAAAATAGTCCTTGGGTGTATGGGATGAGGGGACCTTCTGCAAAAGCCAACAGCTTTTAACCTGTAGCTTTAAATTGCAAACCTAGTGAAGCTTAGCAGGGTTAAACCTTGTCAGTACCTGGATGGAGATCTCTTGGGAAAGCAATGGTTCCTTCTGGAAGAGATGTTATTAGGGCCAGCAGGGGGGTGCATAGTAAAGTAAAGCATAGTTGCACAGAAATTCCATTCAACTTCAGTTGCATGGATCTGGTTAATATTAAAATAATTTCTCTTCAAATTGGGAGATGCTCTGAACCTTAATGACATTTCTAACTGATTGGTAACAATTAAAAGTCTCATACTTAACCCATACAATCTGTGATTGAATACTAACTAAACTAAAGCCAACATACTGGACAAGCAGTGTCCTTATTGGCAGAGATAAGCTTCATAATTCTAACGGCAACTTCTATGAAAATGAATTTTAATGGATCTGAAAAGATCTATAATATCACATTGTCATTTAATATATACTCATGGTTTAACCCCGTGCTCACCTGCTTATGGCATTTCGTTCTGCCTCTCAAAGAGACAAGATTTAATTAAATTTTCAGAACAAAATCTAAGCACTCATCATTCAGCGCAGGAATAAATCGACTATCAAAGGGAAGGCAATTCGCTTTCCTCTTCCCTCAGTGGACAAGGTCAATTAGAGGAGGACATGGATTGGCAATCAAAACTGACACCAAAGATTGACTATGGTGATTACAGGCATGCAGATGGGACGCTTTAAAGGTTATTAATAATGATTTATAGAATTAATTAAAAGTAAGATAGGAGAGTGTACTTGAAATACGTTAAATAAGTTGAGCATGTGAACGGGCCGAAGGTGCTTGAGAACCTCAAATTACTGTGGTGTTACAGATTGATTGTAGGGTTTTACTGCTTTTTTACATGGCATAACAAACAATACAGGATTACAGTTTGGTGCAAATGCCGTTCATTTTTCATCTTATTTTCTCTTCTTGTTATGCTTTATTCTCTTGCATGCACACTGAAGCACTGTGGACTGACAAACTCTCTTTGACATGTTTACGATTTTCAACATATGCTGGATCCTGGCTTTCACCCCAGGCAGAGCGTTTCAACTTTTTAACCCAAATTGCATTGACTGATTTTGACTAAGAAGCATATGAATGAACGCAATGATGGATAATTGAAGGAATTTCAATGCATGTCAAAAAAAAAAAGGCGTTTTATATACAAAACAGGATAAATGGTCTGACTGAGAATATGTATTATTCATTTAGGCAACATTTTTTTTTTTTCTATTTCAACTTAATTCAGAAATCACACTGTTAACCAGTGACATGAAAATATATATGCATAAAATAATCCACTTTTTTTTCAGACTCTATTGGAATCTGCTTTTAAGATCTTTAAATCCAAACAATCAATAAAGCAGGTAGAAATAGTCAACGCTTAACCACAGCGTCTGGTACAGAAAGCAGGAGGCTAATTATACACCTCTGATACCACTGGGATTGCTGAGGGTTTGCAGATTAAAAGTGTCCACGGGCTACAGAGAGACTTTGTTCCACTGTATCATGGACAGACCTGTGTTTTCATGCATGCAGTATTACCCAACAGACGAGCAGTAGAACCGGATCAGTCACCTGCACCTGCGAGGTCCGTCTCTCACTGGGTTCAGATCTGGAAATGATACATTTTGCCTAGAGCTAATCTGTTCGAGGGGTTCAAACAAAATGTGTGCTTCAGCAGCATGGGAGAGCCTTTCTGACCTCCATCAAACAATCCTCTGGTTGCTGTCTTATGCTAAGACCTCATAATGCCTCTCTTCAATTTTGCAGGTCTGTCTCTAATGGGATCAGGGTTATATATTGAGCATGACGACCAGTTCTTTCCATCCACCCGCAAGCCTCACTAGTCCAGTGAGGAATTTGAATTTAGAGAGCATTATGATACCTCTGGACTGTCCAGCCGGTGCGCTGCTGTCTCTAGTCGGGGTTAGTGGAGCCTTCACTGATGACAGGAAATGACAGGGAAGGTGATTTGTATTGTGCATGTGGGGTGCAATTCAGATGCCTTTCACAAGCTGAGAACTTTGAAGCAAGATCACCTTTTGTCTCTGTTGCACTGACGTGTTCAAAGGCTAGCGCAGACTGTTTCATTCTGACGTTCAATTGGCAATAAGTTTTGCTGGAAAAGGGCATGCTGTGCTGCCATTAATGATGAGGTCAAATAGGTGGTTCATACATTGTGTGTTTGCTCAGGGGGGGACACAGCTGATTGACAAACTGTAAACCGTAATCGCTAATGTAAGTGACAGATGAATTCCCAATAGCCAGAGACTATAATTAAGCTACGTTTTTGACCGGCAACCTTTCATCAGTTCTGAAAGCACAGTAGGTGCCCTTCTATATTGGAGATTTGATATGTGGTTACTTTACCCTAGAGTTCAAAGCAATTGGGAGTTGTAATGTTGCAGTTGTTATGTCAAACAATGGAGTATCTTTGCTAAGGCTCTAAAATGTGTAGTTAAATGGTAATTAGCGTTGTTCCTTGAGGTGATTCAGTAATTCAGATGTACTTGATCACAATGTGATGTAATAATATTGCTTCTGTTGCATTGAACTGTACATGCTTATAGAGATATTGTTTACTTAATAAGTTTTAATGCATTCTTCAAGGAAAAAAAAAATATTTGTTATATTTTCGTATAAGTATTATAGATGGAAATGACACAAACAGACACACATTTTTTTATTTTTTTATTTTTGCTTCATTTCAATAATAATAAACTGTACGAATTTAATGTGTGATATATTTTTTTTTGTGGGGGGGGGAGTGGGGCGTTTCGGTCCACCACTGACAGTGTATTGCAGAGAAACCCTGAGGTGTTTTAATCAGATTATGTCTTGAAGCTTTGCTACTCTGCCCATTTGAATGTGAATCAAGCAATATTGTCAGTATACACAAAAAATAATAATAATAAATACATAAATAACAAATCTTGCTGTGTCATCTGCTATAATGACTGTAGAACTGTAATTTGCACAATTCTGCTTTGTTTTGTCTCTAGAATGTATTTATATCAGCTCATGTATCCCAAGTGAAAGGTATGAGATTTAGCTTGTGCCAGCGATAAAATGCCTTTCCATGGGTAAGTGGCATCTATTTATCAGAATGTAGTGTTTGTCATACATTTAATCTTGATCCAGATGACATGTTCAGTGTCACAGCTAATTAGGAGAGTAATACATACCCTCATTAATAACTGCCATGACAGGGTAGGAGTGATTTGGCACATAATCATGCTGGACAGCTGAGAGCGTGTGAGGGCACATGGAGAAAGAGTGTGTGGGTATGGGGGAAATAGCCAAGAGCAGTTTCCAAATCAAGTAACTCCTTGCCCTAGATCTTTCCAGAAACACACAAACCTGAAATGTTCTTTATTTCCATGGACATTTATGTATTTGTCTCTAATCTGTTGTGACTTTGAGGGTTGCACTAGAAATCTGCACAAGTAATTCCACTGCTATGGGTGTTCCCCCATAACCTGCCATGCCTGGTTAAGGCTAAGCGATGAAATTAAAGATTTTTAACATAGTTCAGTAAGCAGCTACATGACTCAGAGAGATGTTATGGGCCTTTGTATTAACAAAATGCCACCACAGATATACACATAAATCTAATAATATCACACTTACAATCTTGCATGTATTTATGTGAGTGTGATATTGCTTTTATACATAAGTTTGATTAACAAAAGTTCTATACTGAGTTGCATTATAGACACAATATTGAAAGTTACATTTTCTGTATTTGCTCCACCAATGGAAAAAGTTCCAAATGAAATCACAGAGAGAATGTTGCAATTTGCATTCTCCCAGCAAAATACAGATCCAACATGAATCAAAATTTTTGATTAAATCACTGAGCGAATGATTCATTGACTCATAAAGACTGTCCTTGTCACCCCTCAAAAATTTGCACCACTAATGCGCTTGCAGACTGACAGTCTGTCTGTTATCTGCAATTACAGACAAGCTGTGAAAAATTAAGCCCCAGTGGTGTTTGGAACTCTTGGAACTCTGCTCAACCAATCAGATTCAAGAAACGCACACACAAAAATGTTAATAGATAAAGCTATTTATTTATAGATATTTGGTGCGCACATGTACATTAATAATTGTCCTCTCGTCCACTTGGAATTATAAGGTTCTATCTGACATTTTTGTCAAAATTGAGTTATTCACATATTCTTATTCAGTGACAACATATTTATATTATGTGATAGATTTTGTAATGTTCAGTACATTTTGGGACTTTTTATTTAAATAAACAACAAAGTTGTATCCATAAAGTCGAATGGAATGAAAAAACTTTGAAGCTCAAAATCTCAAAACTACTCGGAATGCAGATAGGAGAACCTTATAATTCCAAGGGGACGCTCTTTCATTTAATGCAATAGTTATGGGAAAAACCTGTTTGAGCTTGTAAATAATGACGAATGTGAGGAAAGGCAATTTAAACAATGAAAACATGTTCATAAATCATGTTTGTTTAACCTTCAAAGCTTGATGCTCTGTGCTTTGTTATTTCAGGCAGCCATTCTTGGTGCTTAACTTCCACAAATTCTCAATCTTGGTTGAAGCTCCAGGGAGAATGGGCAGGGCTTGTACACCTTGTGAAATGGGTCTAGCCATTTCGTGGATTAACACTTGCTAAAGAGGTCAGAAAACAAGGATACTCAATGGCATCCCCATAGCCCAGACGCATGCATATTTATGAGGAAAGAGAAACACAGGAAAAAGAGAGTCCTTCAGTTTCCCCTTGACCTCAAAGAAATGAGAAGTGCGTTTATGTTACCGTTTTTCTGACTGTGTGCTGTTTGTGACAGATCACATTCTGGTTGATTTGGTGGTTCTTCAATATGTCCTATTAAAGTCCGTTTATTGGTGTTCTTTAGTTGCCTTTATGGTTTAGGAGAAGACAACATATTTGGAGTTACAGGTTCTTTAAGCAGAATATTCATTCTACAGAGTGAAGAAAAAAAATCTTAAGCAGTTCTTGGTTCTTTGAATCACAAGTAGGCTCTAGTTTTCTAAAGACCCATGAAACTTAAAACAGATCCCTTATGAAATCACAGGAATGTAGAATGTTATCCTATGGGATCATGCTGTAAAGCCTTATTTTTAATTTTATGCTGGTTTGTAAATCCCTTGGTGCCACATTAACTTAAAAAATATAAAATAAAAAAATACATAAAAAATTGTGGTTATCTTTGTTCTGAGTTAATTATACAGAATACAGACTGCAAAATAATCACATTTGTCCATGTCTTTATTTAAGACATCAATTCAACACGTCTAGTTCTTATAGGAAAAGAATGTGAACTATAGGTTACTCCGCTCTATGAAGACAGTAATTTGCATCAGATGCTCCAATCAATGTGAGATGGCAGTCTTTTGTAAGTAAAAGAGCCCTTATAAAATTAGCATAGGCTTGAGTATGCTATAGATGACACAAGCTCATGAAATAAATCGTGCCCTATTCAAAAGCGATTACTTCATGAATATTAACAGTTCAGAAGATGGAACCGTTAATACTGATGAAGCACTATAAGTCATCGCTACATAGTTAAACAAATGAAGTAAATTGACTGTACAGTATAACAAAAGGACACATCTAACCCCTTTCACAACGGATCTGCAGATGTCTGTTTCTTTGGCCGATGTCAGCATTAACAAATCATCTGTTTCACTAGGGCACCTTTGCTAGAAGGACAGCTATAAAGTTGGCACCACGTATAACTTTTACAACAAAAAATAAATTCTGGGAACACAGTGGGTATGTCATAGCTTCAGTTTCAGGAGTTTTATATGGCTTGCATTTAGAAAGTAAACAATAAATTATGAATTATACAAATAATGTTTACTTGAAAAAATGATGGTGGAAACCATTGCATTGTATTTACATAAAATATGTAAACAGGTATTGGCTGTCTTGGGTGTGGCCCCTTTTAAAATTCAGGTGACATAATCATATATAAAACATACTAATGTTTCATATTCAGATACTGAGAGTTGTAGTTCTCAGATCTGAAAGAGAATGTGGTTGAACTTGCAGACATACACTAGTGTTCAAAAGTTTAGGTAACTGATCAAACAGTACAAACAGTAATATTGTTAAATATTATTACAAATTGAAATAATATTCCTGAATTTTCATGAGTCATTATTCTAATTTTCAGTGTCACATGATCCTTTAGAATTCCTTCTGATGAACTGATATGGTGCTCACCAAATGATTTTGTGGAAATGATTTAGTGAAAAGTGAACAGTTTTTATTTGAAATATAAATTGCCATTCCATTTTGTAAATTAAATATCTTTATTTTCACTTCTGATCAATTCAATGCATCGTTGCTTATTTAAATGAACAAAATCTTAATGACCTCAACCTCTATATATTGCAAATATTATAATATGATATTGCATATCATATATAATTTGGTCACACTTTATTTTAAGGTCCAAGTCTCTATTAGCAAAAAATGCAACTATGACTTTCGCCTCAATAATCTACTAATTTGCTGTGTATTAACACATAGTAAGGTAGTTGTTAAATTTATTTATTAGGATTAGAGATGAATAATATGGCCATCAAGCAGAATATGTGCTTTATATGTACTAATAAACAGCCAATATTTTAATAAAAGGCATGCTTAATAAGCAACTGTATTGGTCCCACTTATATTTTTTTCTGTGTAAATTTGTTAATGATCACATTCCACATTCAAATGTTTATGCATTCAGTAAAAGTTGACTCAATAATAATAATAAATAAATAAAACCTGCGGGAAACACGTTAGTATATAGATTCTCACTAGTTGCCTATCATCATGCCTATTAACATATTGGTTGTTTATTAGTACTTGTAAAGCACACATTCTGCATGACCATATTCTGCATCCCTAATCCTGCACAATACCTAAACTTAACAACTACATAGCTAACCAATAATAAGCAGCAAATTAGGAGTTTGAGGCAAAAGTCACAGTTAATAGTTTGTCAATGGCTAGAATTTGACCTTAAAATAAAGTGTGAACAAAATCACATACAGGATGTTATTAATGCTTGTGTCTTATATTTCTGTTTTTGCAGGTCAAACCCCTCTTATATAAGCTACAATTAGTGTATCTGGGTCCTGTAAAGTCACACACACATTCCCAGCAATGAAACGTCTAGAGTGCCAGGACAGGGCAGCCTGAGTAGACCTGACAAATGAAACCTGTCAACTTTCCCCCCACAAAGATCAGCAGCCCTTCCTCTTCCTCTCGATGCCTGGCTGGGCAGCTGGACGGCCCATTGTGTTTTTGATCTTACCTTTCATGACGACCCCACCCCTGAGACCATCCATCTTTTGAACTGCATTGGGGGATGGCCTTTGATAGCGGGAAGAGGCCACTGCCCAGGATCATCAGAGGTGTTTCTGGGTAGAGTAGAATAAATAAATACAAGTGTGGCTCACTAAGACATGCTGGCAGGCTATTTCTGCCAAAATGCCACAAAGCGCACAATTTGCGTGCTCAATTCACTGTTTAATAACACCGGGTAACTGATTCCATTTAGATAAAGGACCAGCCTGTCTGGCTGAAGTTTATCCCTGCTTCCTTTTTTCTTTGTGTTTTTTTTTTTTTTTAAGACTTCAAGCCAAGGAAAAAAAGGAGGTTTTTACAATCAGAATGAAAATGAATGATTAACGTGCCACCGAAATTCAGATTTAAGACATGTTGATACAATCCATTTGGACCCAAATTTAAAAGCTGCCATCATTCAACAGTTGGCATTCCTGGTGGATATAAGGTGTTGTTCTGCAGTTCCAGATTTAACATCACAGCAAGCATGTTGTGGGGTTTGATGGAGCAGGATGAGAAGCTTTTTGAAGTGCCAGGGCCTAATGGCGATGGTAAATTAATTGTAACGGGCCTGGTGTGGGTTCCGGCGACAGCACTGGGTTAGAAAGCTCCACCTGACGTCTGGTCTCCTTTACTCTGCGCTCTCACCCAGAGTCAAAGCGTGAGAAGCAGCGGCGTGCTGCAGACACCAGCAAACTCCAGGGACTCTCCGTCGGCACTTACCTAGATCCGCATCTGTTCTGATTAACGCCAGTCTTGACCTCCCTTCGTACATTTTAAATAGGTGAAAAACAACTGGAGATTGGTTTTCCGACAGCCCTACATATTCCATTAACAAAGAGTGAATCATAGAAGGTACAAGGTCATTGAGGAAGGAATACAAGATGAAAATGTAGAATCTGAGTTCATCTGTTGATTTGAATAAGATGGAGCGAAACATACTCTTTACCAATTACATCTACATGCGTGAGATTCTTTTTTCATGCACGGATGATTTTCTTTTTTCAATAACGTGGTGAAAATGGGTCAGTTGCCCAGAGTGCGTCACAAAAAGGGGACTTTGTTTACTCCAGGCGTTATACCAGAAACCTGGCTCAGTGCCTTAAGAAGTAGGACAAAAAGAGGAGTGTTAGAAAGGAATGGGCTGTGGGGTGAAAAATAGAAATAATAATATGAAATAATAACAGTTTAAATTAATAATAAATACAAAAAAAAAAAGGAAATGCATGGGTAGGTCTACACTGTTAGCCTGTATATTACAGCAACAGCAATACTTTAAAACCCCTTTCTGAGATGAGCTCAGAATTGATCAAATTATTTTATATTAGATTACGCTTTAGTATGGCTGCTACCAGGGCAGATTTTTCAACAAATGTACCTTTTATCTGTTGATGGCGTGTCTGAACACTCTAAAGGAAAAGCGAGCTGAGATGTTATGGCTTGAAGGCAAAGGATTTAAGGCTGTTAGTCAAAATAGATCAAGACTGCCATCTGCTGGTGGCTAAAGGACCTTACAATTGTTTTTCTGACCGCTAGATCGGTGCTCTAGGGACACCTGATTGCTATGATCAGGCACCAGCTCTGTGTCACACAGAAATTAATGCCTGCAAACATGAGGTGAAGTGGTCAAGGAGACTGAGGTCTCAGTGGAAATGCTGGTACAGCCAGAATAGGACTTTCAACTGTAAGGGTTGGGTGGGGGGTGGGGGCAACCACTGGTACAATCTGCCTCAGATGATGCATGAAGAAGGAGAAGAGTTTTGTTGTTGTTACTGTGGTTAGGGGAATGCATATATAATACCATAAAACTATGCCGATATAGGACACAACAATCATAGAAGAGATTTTTATTTATTTTATGCCCCTCCCTCCCAGACTGCAGTGTGTTTCCTTTAGTTCTTAACAATGGAATCTTGGCATATCTGAATGTTGCATGCTGAAGAAAGAAAGGTCTTTATTCTGTGTTCCACTGTGATATTCTGACAAATATGATCATTTAAGAGAGTAGGCAGGCGTATGTAATTGATTAGATCTGGTTGCTATATCCAGTAGCCTATAGATATTAATTATTGTAATTTGAGGATGACACCTATAATTAGACATATGAGAATAGCAATTCATTTACCAACTTTTAACTGTAAGGCACGCTGGCAATGGATCATAAATCAAACTCCCATGATTCCAATTTGTGCCTTTTAATTTACAAAATGCAAATACTGAGTATGACTTTGTTAAAACCTTTGTAAATGTTGCGAGAGTCATTACTCGCTGTTTGTTTTCTCAAGCTTGCCGGCATATTTAGCATTTGTGTAAAATGTGTGTGAGATTTGATTAACCTGGAGCGTAGGCCTAATGGAAAGTGTCACAGAGCAATGAATTATTACAATTTAGGATGGAATTTTATATCATTTATTTCAGGTTAGCTAATTTATTTCAGTTTTTAATGAGCCGAAGAGGTTTTTGTGATATCCCATAATTGGGACCTGCTAAATGTTGTCTTCCAATTTTCAAAAGAGATGAATTATCACAAAGGCCCAGTGTTGTAAAATGTCTCTCTTTTTAATTTATTTATTGAAAAATGTTTGCTGTTACTTATTTGATTTGTCTAATAAACATGCTCTACGGTTGTGTCGGCTGACTTATAGTTTCTAGAACTCGCAGGTGACAAAACTCATGACAAACTACTGTGCAGCAGTTCTTAGCCTGCAATAATGGCACATTTCTTCAGTTTCATCCAACCCCTCTGGCTGATTGTGTTCAAGATACATGCGTTTTAATACTGTCAAGCACAATTTGGGAGCTACTGCAATGGATTCTTTCATTCCTCATCCTAAAAGTCTGGTCCCGAGTTCAGCATTTGAGCTCAATAAGCTCTTATCTTTTTCATTCAGTGCAGACACTGAACATAAGTATCAATGAGAAAAAAAGTTGGAAAAATTGACAGAGTAAACAAGAAATATAGGGGATGAAAGGTTAAACCCAATATTAACAAATGACTGCAGAAATCTTCGGGATAAAATACCTCTTTGAAGTGCTAAAATCCACTTTACTTTTTCATGCGATTGTAGATTAGGCAGTCGCCGTATGAAGCTCAAAATGAGATCTATCCATTGCTGCCTCAGGCCTTGGAGCACTATGGGGGAACAGTTCCCAGGACTGAGAGATTTCAAGAGTGACGAAGAAAATATAGCATAATGCTCTCTTCTTTAGTCAATACATATTCTCTCAAAAAAAAAAAAAAAAAAAAAAATAATGCATTTATAAGCCACTTTCCTAATTTCATATAGACAATTGTCTTTTTTTATATATAATTATTGTGAGAAAAAAATAATAATAAAAGTAATTAGCAATTACCCAGTAACCATTAAATGTCGGTTGATTTTGAAACATAGTATACTTACAAAATGCTACATCTGTACTTATACATAAATACTATATATGAAATGGAGCCATATAGACTCTGTAATATTGCGTTTATACAACAGTTAGAAGGCACAAGTGTCTAAATAATAATAATAATAATAATAATTATATATATATATATATATATATATATATATATATATATATATATATATATATATATATATATACAGTGTGTCTTAAATGGCTTAAATGGGACGCCTACATTTATTTCACTATATTACACTTAAATCTAATCTAATCTTGACAAACTATATATCGTTGGAAAGGTATATATATACATATACTTTACCAATGTTTTTTGTTACAGATAATGTAGGAAAAGTAATAGATTAATTTATGACAAGAGTGCACCCTCAAACATCTACATTATAACAGGAGTTCTGACCTTTGTCAAAAAAAAAAAGAAAAAAAAAAATGTCCTTCTTCATTGCCTTTTCCTCAATCACATGAGTATACTGTCATCTGTTAAGAAGTTTCCCTTGTCCAAAGCGTTTGCCCGTTGCATCTTCCAAGGTGTTGCTGAAAGTAGAAATAATTACAAATCATTGTTATAACCTTGTTTTAGTATTGTTCAATATAAAATATTTTGCTACTGGCTTGCCCATAAAGACAGTCTCTTGTGACCATCTAATGGTGTAGAAGTAGTTGTATGTTTCTATCCAGGTTTATGAAAATTTGGGATACTACATTTAAACAACAACAACAACAACAACAACAATATATATATATATATATATATATATATATATATATATATATATATATATATATATATATGTATATATGTATGCATGCATGTATGTATGCATGTATATAATACAGAGGCAAATATGAAGATACACACACTTATGAAACAGTGCCTTATTTGCAGATGTTTGATGCACATACGTTAAATTTACTATTTTGGATGAACACAGCTAAAATAAAGTATACGGTCTCACTTTATATTGTCTCTAATACATCTGTACTTACATATTAACTAGATGTGTACATATTATGTAACCACAGTGTAAGTAAACACTGATCAAATCTACAGCTGTAATATTCTGTAACTACACACGTGTAACAACTCTCAGGATGGTTTGTTTAAGTATAAATGTCACTTTGTTCCCCTCACTAAGTACTTGTGTAACAGGAGTTATGTAACTACATTTCATAAGAATATTTATAAGAGTAATTAGTAATTGATCCAGGGGGTGGTGATGGGTAGGTTTAGGGATATGTAAAGTGGGAGGAGTTGGTGCACCACTGTAATACCAGTGTTCTTACGTGGTAACTCCTCAGGGACTCTCCATTTAAAATAAAGTGCACTACTCTGGACACCAACCACACTTATATGCAAAGATAACTTACCGAGTAAAACCATGATAAATCTACTATAAAGTGTAATGCTTTCTTTACCAAAAAGTGCTGTTAGTCATTTTTCAAATTTGTATTTTCATTACCAAAAAGTGTTGTTATCAATGTCCGTTTACACATTTGTACTTACACATACTATTCAGTGACTTGTTACATATGTGTATAGTTACACAAACAATAGAGCTGTAGATACTATGTACTGATGTGTACTTAAACTGTGGTTACATACACATCTAGTTACTATGTAAGTACACAGGTATAAGGGACACAACATAAAGTGGGACCAAATGTTCTTTATTGAATAAAACTATTTAAATTATACAGTTTTACTATTATAAAAGTTACTAAGCAGTTCAGTTAAATGAGGCAGCACTCTCATACAGCTTTAAAGTAAAAATGTCAAATTATGAAACCTTGACCTCAGCCCGAACTATTTGCTCTTGAACAAATAATAAATTAATGAGACCAAATATTGAACGTTAGATATACTACAAGTTTAAGTATATATCATTTTCCAGGATTCAGGTATATCAATACCACGACTTAGGTGCCCTTGAGCAAGGCATCGAACCCCCAACTGCTCCCCGGGCGCCGCAGCATAAATGGCTGCCCACTGCTCCGGGTGTGTGTTCACAGTGTGTGTGTGTGTACACTGCTCTGTGTGTGTGCACTTCGGATGGGTTAAATGCAGAGCACAAATTCTGAGTATGGGTCACCATACTTGGCTAAATGTCACGTCACTTTCACTTTCACTTTCACTATCATGTTCCATGATCAAAATGAACTGTTGTATAAATATATATGATATATAAAGATCATTTTGGAGTTCAGAGCAAGAAGAGCATATTTAAACATATATTTGAATAAAAGTTTGCGTCATATAGGCACAGTGGACGTATTGAGATTGCCCTACAATAAAGCTAGAACATAAGTACTGTTTATCTAGAGACAGCGAGCACTGGGAATAGGAGGGTGCTTCAGTGGTAAAATATATTCACATCAGAGATAGAATACATACCAGCTGGATCCAACCCATCAGCCAGTAAAGCCTTCAGGTAACATGTCTGAAGTGTGCATATACTGAGGGCAAGAGCTTGTATCAGGACTGACATGCAACAGCATGAGTTCATGTGTAATCGCTTCCCATGAGATTCACCATGAGGTGCACAAGACACACTGCAGTTGAGACAGTAACAGTATGAGGATATAAAAAATAGATCTAGATTCCTGCTTATTACTCTGCTTTCAATGATACTTGATTCTAATTGGTCAATTGTAGCATGCAGTGGTCCGAGTTTTCCTGTGGTAGTATTCACAGTCATCTACAGGAATGCTCAGACTGCTCATATAACAGTAACTTAAACCAAAGTTAATTGGTGGACTGAAAGCTATAGGCTATAGGGCAAATCTCCTAAACCCTTACTCTGCTCATTTATCTTGATAATGGAAAACGGAAAGCATGATTGAACACCCCAGTGCCAAACACTTTTGACCGATATGCTTTAGACACGTCATACAAAGAGTTTATGATTAGTTATAGTGTTGCTGGCTCATTTGTAATCATTAAATGTTGGTGTGTGTAATATTTCAATAGAAAACAGCCTAATAGTTTTACTCTAAAAGCAGGGTCTTAATATATATGTATAGTTGTAAAAATTATTTATGAATATTTTATTTATTTTTTTCAAGTGAATTATAGTATATTTACTGGAATAAATAGTTCTAATAGTATAGTTATTTCAGTTGTGTAGTAGTAGAGGTTGTGTTTGGAGTAATCTTGTTTATTTATGTTATATTAATTCATTAACACAAGCACAGAAGCCTTGTATGTGATTAGCAGCTGATCAACTTCTTGTCTAAGTGTTTCTATGGTTACAGTCTCAGAAGATGCCCGTTCTATTGGCTAACACTAGATGTCAGTATGAGAATTAGGATTTCATTAGGTTTGGCATGAAACATTTACTAATATCATAAGAGGAGGCCCTGGATTTCTGGAATCTCACTGAATAAGACAAACTGCCTCAGGCAGAAATCTATTAAAATGTTTTTTTCTTAAAGAAGATGGGCCAGTACAACAAAGAATCAGTGGACTGAACAGTGAATAGTTCATATTTCGTTTCAAAACAGCTTCCACACATTTAATCATGCTCTTTCAGCTTGGAGGACCTCTTAAATGAAATATTTGAAGGCAGAAATCTGTTCAGGTACTCAAGAGGGTTGATATCTGACACCGAAACTCAAGGACTCCAGGAAAATAAAAATGTTCAAATATAGACTCTCTCCCGTCGCACACATTTATCTGGGGGTAAGGTTTTCAACATTAAAGAGAAAGATGCATTAAGCTCTTCTGTGCATGGGACATTTCTGGTTTCAGTTTTATTTGCCCTAATGGATTTCATACTCTGTTTCACTGACAACTTGCTACAAATTTTAAAAAGTGATATAACAGAATCATCACAGTTTTGACAGCACTGGCACGGAAGCTCCGTGATTGCTATGATGAGACTTTATGACATTTCGTTCTGATTGACATGTAGAATACATGCAAAAGCATTTTCATTCATGTATAACTTGGACTTGGATTGGATAATGAAACCGGAATTGTGCCTCCACAAAACTCATCGAGTTCATGACAGACACGACACATTTTCCACGTTAGACTGAGACCAATGCAATTAGTTTTAGAGACATTTGACAAGGTCACACTGCTGTCATTACACAGTCAAACTGGTTTTTCTCTTCCTGTTTCTGTGCTTTCGCTTTTTTTCTTTCTTTTTTTTAATATCCTGAGATTCACATATAGCATGCTTTTACTACTTTTTAAGATTTAACAAAACATAGCATCCACAAAGTATATGGGAACAAAGTTCTAATTCATATTTAATTAGATATCTGATGAACTGTTGCTCTTTTTTATTTAAAAAATAATAATAATTACTGCGTTTTATGAACTGTATCTGAATAAAAAAACACATTAAGTCCAAATTATGCACTCAGATAGAACTGCGTATATTAAAGTGCCTAGGATAAATAAACACTTATATGAAGAAAAGAGTTCTAAAAGCAGTTTGCAGATTTGCAGCCGTAAACCTTTTTAGCCTATTATATATAATATTAGCTATTTACAAGCAGGCAATCACTTTGAATAAATAAGCACCAACTTCCCCTATCTGTGTAATAATGGACTTTCCTGCTGATTCTGGGATGATAGTAATATTCTACAAATTCTGAGAACTGTAATCACATGGATGATTGCAGGACTTGATTTGATTACATTTTGTTGCATCTCCTCCTCTTCTGCTTGTGTTGGCATGCAGTTTCAATACAACTGCTTTCATTCCAAAACCAGAGGCTTTTAGTAAAGCTATGCAGATACAGAAACAAATCGACAGAAACATTAGATACATCACTCATTTAGAATTACTAATGCAAATCTAATTAATTCACTAATGCAAATCATTTGACCATCTTAGGGAAGTTCAAGTACAGTACCTTACAAAGCAAAGAAGGGAGAGGGTCAATCAAATACATCCACATTTGTATTTTGAACTTTTACTTGAGGTGTCGGTATGAAAATCCTGCCGATTAGCTGCCAATTAGTTGCCAATAGCTACACGTTTTAAACTCTGCAGGGAGTTGTAAATGTACAAAATAACAAAGAGTAACCATTGATTTAAAAAGAAACATTTATTTGCATGCAACAGATGCCCAATTTGTGCTCACTTAAAATCAGTTTTCTTCAGACTGTGCGCTGGCATGTTTGCCATTAACATCTCTCAATGTGACAAATGGCCTAAGATCCATCTAGTCCTACCAGCTATTTCTCCACAAAATAGCGGTAAAAAATGTGTTGCACGTCATGTTGGGTCATTCCACCAGACTGTAAACATCACCATACTCTTTCACCAGCACGGAGTTCTGTGCTATTTCTCACATGCAGATGCTTTGCTTCGGTCTCCATCAGCGAGATACAAATGACACAAAGATGTTTTCATATACACATGCATACATTTCACCCTTACACATCCACTCTGCATTAATTGTTAAAAATGCCTTTTATTTTATAGAATTATCATTGTGAAGTTGCTTATAAGCATGCCTTTTATTTAAAATAAAGTGTGACCAAATATTTTTCCTTGCACTGTATAGCGTTAGTTTTAAGTTCTCCATATAGCATAGGTAAGAAAAAAAATCTGTCAGTTTATTATGTTTAGGTCTTGAAATAGTTATATTTGTTCATCAAAATCAAAAGAATAGGCCTAGTTCACAAAGAACCATTTACTCATCCTCTTGTCATTCCAAACTTGTTTGACAGTCTCATACAATGTCAAGTCAATGATATCCGATGTTTAGGCCCCTCTGACTTTCAAAACATGCTCTTTTTGTGTCCCACAGAAGAAAGAAAGTCATACAGATTTGGAGCGACATGACGTTGAGTGAATGATGACAGAATATTCAGCTGGTCATGTGATGTCAACGTATAGTATCCCCTTGAGTGAGTGACCCAGTCCAATTACTTTTTTTTTTCTAGGCCGCAGATCTCATGTGAATGTTTATAATTTTAAACCAATTACATTGTGCACCTTTAATTGTGTCCTGTTCCACTAAATTACATCTGGCAAATGAGATACATCCCACTTTACCCTCAACATTAATTCAAATGCACAGTGCAAAACAAGTCTTTTTATCAGATGACAAGGAGGAAAATGAGGTCTGAACCACAGCGATAGGAGAACGCAAAATGCACTTCAGACGAGTAAAGATTATGCGTGACTGACAGCTGCCATCAACTCGCCCCTGAACTTGGCACCAGCCTATTGCTTCAAAGGGCTTTATCAAACCACTAAAATGGCCATCCATTATTTAAACTCCATTATTGTGTGACGGGAATTTACCTTATTGTTGTTGTGCTGTCAAAAGTGTGATTCATTAGAAACACCTTAAGACTTGGCCAGTACAAGAGCAGTGATGTATTTATATGTGCAGTTTTATGCCACATTTGAAGGACATCCAAAACATAAACATTTGCGTGCTGACTGAGGAAATGGACAATTTGGCAAACTAGTCAATCAATCGTTGATTGTTCTGCGACAATAAGTGGCTTGATAGACTGTGTATTTCATATATAACCTGCACTTTTTCTTTTTTTTTTTTTTTTTTTTTTTTTTTTATCAGTTATCGATCCTTTAAAACCTTGAGCAAAGCAAATCAAACTTTTCTCACCGCTCATCTGTGATGGTGATAATTTACATGCACATGTTGCTCAGGAAATCCAGCATGTGCACCTCACCATGAGGTTTGGTAGACAGAGGTGAAACATCTGCTCAGGCTCCAGTGACGGTTTGCCAAAAGCAATCAGGCACCTTTTTAGGGCAGTGTGAGAGAGGTCTGTCGATTTGCATAATCGCCCGCTTACTTTACTCTGTGGGGTCGGCTTCATGTTGTGCTTGCCGGGCAGCTGCCATTCTAAGCCTTGCAGGATTACTGCAAAATAGGACTATCTCAGGCTGGCTGCTGCTTCCATCCCTTCACCTACAGACCTGCCCATATATATATATATATATATATATATATATATATATATATATATATATATATATATATATATATATATATATATATATATATATATATATATATATATATATATATATATATATATATATATATATATATATATATATATATATCTGAGCTCATTAGCTGAGTAATGGTGCCTCCACATCTACCTGTCTGGATTTCAGCAGCCGGAATATCAACAGTCTGTCTTATCCCCTTTGATGTTTAACAAAAGATACTGATTAGCTGCTTTTGCCATCCACATGCATCATAATTATTTCTGAGGGATAAACAACTTATAGACTTTCAGCTGTAAGCATTCATCTGAATTACTTCATGACCGCACAGTCTATAGATATAGGGAAGAATAGTAGAATGAACTGCCGCAGCACTGCTGGTACGATGACATCAATGGCCACATGAGAGTGGAGAAATGGCTACAGAAATATAAATTATTATGAGTCAAATAAAGGAAAAATATTATTTTATATTACATTTACATTTATTAATTTAGCTGACACTTTTATCCAAAGCGACTTACAATTGCTGTATATGTCAGAGGTCGCACGCCTCTGGAGCAACTAAGGGTTAAGTGTCTTGCTCAGGAACACATTGGTATCTCACATTGGATTCGAACCCGGGTCTCTCACACCAAAGACATGTGTCTTATCCACTTATTTTGTTACGTAAATGACTTTTATAAAACTCGATGTGAATGTAGTGAATGCAGAGCATTCTATTTAATAATTTATATTAAAGTAAATTGTTAAGGTCTCTCTCTCTCTCTCTCTCTCTCTCTCTCTCTCTCTCTCTCTCTCTCTCTCTCTCTCTCTCTCACTCTCACTCTCACTCTGGTACTATTTTGTGTGTGTGTGTGTGTGTGTGTGTGAGAGAGAGAGAGAGAGAGAGTATTTGGTTTAATCACTAAAACACAATATTGTGATCTTTTTTTCAATATAGTACTTTTAACAATCAGTTCATTCAAGAGCATACATATCAAATCACCATTGTGAAACAATTAGAGTAATAGCAGTCATTGTCATGTTAGAAAATACACTAACATTACCTAACTTGAATAACATAAAATCGATAATGTTTGTAAAAGTATTTAAAGTGTGTTACTGTATCAAAAGGTGCGATGAAGATATGTCATGGCCAAAAGGTGTCGTGCTAGAACAGAGATTACTGTCCATGCAGTATGACATATGACTGAATGTATGCTGTAATTGAACTTATCAGAAGAAAGGTGAGTTACTGTAACGTGCATTCTCTACCATGGTAAAGACTATAAAGTATCAAATGGCATGATGTAATGTAAAATGCTGTATTTGATGCCATCTGTTCCATCTGACACATTTCTGATTAATTTCTATCCCCTGTATCGTGCTGTATGTTCATAAATTGCAAAACACACAGTTTTACAAATGAGGATGTAACATTTTTGGTGATCTTGTCAGGTTTTGCTGACTTCTGGGTACCAATTTGTCATGCCAAAATATGGTTAGGTCAACACATGCAAGCACACGCGTGCGCAGACACGCACACCCCCCCCCCCCCACACACACACACACACACACATCATTATGGCGACATTCCATAAGAGTAATAGTTTCTATATTGTACAAATACTATTTCCCTAACCTTAACCTACACTACACTCAAAGAAACTAAAATATAATATATAAATAAAAAATAAAATAAATTATGGGTTAAAAACAACCCAACTTTTTTGGCAACCCAGCACTGGGTAAATATTGGACAGAACACATACTGGGTTATTTTGACCCAGTTGGATGGGTTAAATGTTTTTTACCCACCATGCTGTTTTTTTTTTTCATCTATTGTTTAAAAATAATTATATTGCAGGCTTAAAATGGGTCGGAAATTAAAAATCACAGAAAATTACTATAGGGAACAGAAATAATCAAAAGAACGAGCAAGAAATACAAGACAAAATGAACATATTTGGATGAATACAGCATAATTTAGATAGGACTTGGCACTGTTTGAGCTGCCTGGAGGCTCTGGGCCTGCAATGTAACTCAGCAGCTGGGTTCTTCTTCTTCTTACATTTTATGGCTGTTGGCATCCAGCTTAGTGGTGCATTACTGCCACCTTCTGTTCCAGAGTGTGGACCAGTGAATAGGTTTATAGTCTGAGGCCCACTACCATTTTTACCCTTAGCCCTTAACCTTTCTTCTTGATTCTCTTTTGGTTGGAGGGGTGGGGGTAAGGGCAGGGCCACTGCTGGCCAAATGGGTGACCTAAGCAGACCAGTATTGTTGTGCCCCCTCCAAAAAATAAAATAAAATAAATAAAACTACTTTATGGAGTCAAATTGAACTTTAATAAATTATAAAAGTAAATAAATAAATTGCAAATGTAAATATATTATTTATAAATTACAACTCTAGCTGTAGACAGTTACCTATTGCTATGCTTTTAATAATATCATTGCATGATTGATTTTATTGTCTCAAGCATTCAGAAATCACACACAATAAAAGATTTTGCAGATTTACTACTATACAACCATGGTTAATTTTGTAAAAAAAAAAGTGACGTGACATACAGCCACATATGACCCACACTCAGAATTCATGCTCTGCAGTTAACCCATAGACGTAGACGCACACATACACACACGCACAGACACGCACACACACACACACACACGTTTGTTTTTGTGAAAAGTGGGGACATCCCATAGGAGTAATGGTTTTTATACTGTACAAACTGTATATTCTATCGCCATTCACCAACCCTACCCCTAAACCTAACCCTCACAGGAAACTTTGTGCACTTTTACTTTCTCAAAAAAAAAAAAAAAACTCAGTCTGTATGATTTATAAGCGTTTTGAAAAATGGGGACATCATAAGTCACCCTCTCCTTGTAATACCTGTGTCATACCCATGTCATTATACAGAGTTGGGTCCTGATATGTCACAAAAACATGCCCCCCCCCCCCCCCACACACACACAGGCAAAACTCTCTAACCACTAGACCACGACTTCTCATGACTTTAGTAAGGGTTGTGATGTCCACATGTTTTTGTTGAAGAAATTAAAGAGCTTGTAACATTTCTATCGTAAAAAGGTGGAAAAATGTTAAAATTAAGTGGATGTTTGAATTAAATGTTTGGCCAATATTAAAAAAGGATTTGATTATCCTGTAAGTGTAACACTCGCTGTTACCAGGACTTTGGTGCCCTTTGCCGGGATTTGTAATAATGCAAATTGTTTATTTTGTATTATATTATGTATTTTAACAGTGTTATTTAATGAAACCATATTATTATTATTAATTAACCAATGATTATTAACTCACTGTTTTTATATAATACATGTTTTAGTCATGAAAACTAAAATATAAAGTCAGATGGTGGTGTGGAAATTACCAACATTTAAACTTCAACAGTCAAAAAGGTTTCACAGGATTATGAAGCCAAACAATACCAAGTCCTATCTGAATGAATAGAATACAACTTTCATTTTTTGAGCTACTGGAATAGTGATATTACATTTAGTTATCCATGTTGCAAACAAATTCTTTAGAAACTACAGTCCAGACCAAGAGTTTGGACACACCTTCTCATTCAAAGAGTTTTCTTTATTTTTAAGACTATGGAAATTGTACAGTCACACTGAAGGCATCAAAACTATGAAAGAACACATGTGGAATTATATATGGAATTATATACATAACAAAAACGTGTGAAACAACTGAAAATATGTCATATTGTAGGTTCTCCAAAGTAGCCACCTTTTGCTTTGATTACTGCTTTGCACACTCTTTGCATTCTCTTGATGAGCTTCAAGAGGTAGTCACCTGAAATGGTCTTCCAACAGTCTTGAAGGAGTTCCCCAAGAGATGCTTAGCACTTGTTGGCCCTTTTGCCTTCTGTTTGCGGTCCAGCTCACCCCTAAACCATCTCGGTTGGGTTCAGGTCCGGTGACTGTGGAGGCCAGGTCATCTGTCGCAGCACCCCATCACTCTCCTTCTTGGTCAAATAGCCCTTGATGCCTTCAGTGTGACTCTACAATTTTCGTAGTCATGAAAATAAAGAAAACTCTTTGAATGAGAAGGTGTGTTAAAACCTTTGGTCTGTACTGTATACCTATTGAATCTGTGTCTATAGATATCTATAGATGCACCACATGAATTACTGATTAACCATTAAGATGAGTTAGTTAAATAATAGATACATGTATTAAGCTGAATGAGAAGACATACAGAAGAAAAGTTTAATACCACGCAACCCAACCCAATGGAAGATATGGCTTTTCATGCTGCTAAGTTTCCCCTTCTGCTTCTGATAGGAGGCAGTTATGATCTAACTGCAGGTTAAATCCAGTGGGGCAAAGACACATTTGTCTTTAAATGAATTAGAATGTGGACTTCAGTTTAGTCTTTGTCTCCCACATTATGGCACAATACAACAGCTGTAGTGTCGTCCTCTCTTACTCGACGTATATACACTATATCGAAGCAGCAGCCTGACTGCTGTCTGTTAGAAGAAAAGGGAAAGCTCAAATTAATGAGTTTTGGACTATTCCATTTAGCATCAACTGATCCTGTTCACATTTAATGCATTTTTAATGAACAGATCTTTCATGGTAAATCTAAAGTTAATTTCATAAGTTATAAATCCTGCATAGTGGTTAGCCAGTTCACAATTTCCCTTGATTACTCTCCACAGATGGTCATGTTCTGCTGGTTGAGCTAAAAGGATCGCACAAACCCTTGTCTCTGAATGAAACCAAATGATTGTTTACCATTTCACAGGCCAAAACAATCTGCGCTCATTCCATGTCCAGCAGATTATGATTAATGGTGATGTTATAAGATTTGATTTGCCACTGCAGGATATTACTCCATAATAGGAATCGCTTTTTTGACAATGTTGGACATTCGCTGAGATAACAGGCTAAGTAATCAGCAATTTGAAAAATGTTTCTGTCACATTACAAAAACACAAACATTCACCTTTGACATTCAATCGGAGTAAAACAACATAAAAATATCAGCATAGGTCATGTACACAATTCTGCATTACCTTTGCCCCCTAAGGCTTGTTTTGTCTGATATCTTTGCAATTGATTTATACTATTTAAAAACAGTAAGGCGTGGGACCATTTGCACATAGTCACACGTCACTCCAAGTGTCGCTAAAAAGCCACATCCAGAACATGTCTTAGAACAACTACATACAGCCAGTTGATCTACAGTATGCTAAATATCATTGTGTAAGCCAGGTAAATGCATGTGGAAAGTTCACAGTAATATACGTTCAACCATATCTGGACATATTCACAATTTTTTTTTTTTTTTTTTTTTTTGCAAACTTTTGTTTGTCACACAGTGTCCAGGAACATGGACTGTCTTACTGACAGGCGGTGTTTATGAAGTCTCCATGGTGGAGATGATGCTAAATAGCACTAGGGTACCCCAGGGATCTGTCCTGGCTTACTTCATTTTTACCGTCCACATGATAGATTTCCAGTACAACCCCACTGAAGTTCTCAGATGACTTAGAGAGTCTCACAGAAAGAATGTGGACCACCGGCGATGTGCCAGACTCACACTTGCTCACCGGACTAAGTGCAATATACCACAAGCATCCAAAGAGGTTAAAGCACAGCATACAGAGGCAACAACAAGCTGATAGATAGATACGATTAAACAAACCATACACTAAGAAAAACAAATTAATACATCTACAAGGCAAGTCAAATGATTAAAGTAATTGAACTAAAGCAACATTTGTGGTTTAGAAATTGTCTTTTTAGTGTTCATGATGCTCATTAGATTAGTGTTATTATTTTCTAATTTCTAAATCTTCACTTTTTGACTATCCTTGTGTAAAGCTACATTTGTACAATTTCCTTTCGTTATGTGCACATCATGGAGACACCTAGACAAAACAAGAACTAGACCTTGGACACATTGGAACACCTGTACGAAAGCTAAAATAAATAAATAAATAAATAAACACACACACTCACACACAAATACTCTCATAAACATCTTCCTTTTTAAAGTAATGTAGAATCCTCAGAACAAATGGTTCTTAGTTTCCTAGATACAATACTATTATACTATTATCATGGTACATTTTGGATACCTTTAGGGAACTAATATGTACTCTTTAAGGGGTAAATAAGTATGGTGCCCTGGGAGATGACATGGTTGGTTCACTTAGTTTTGTTGTGTCCACGACATAATAACTCTTGGGAACGTGATATGTCCTGGCCACTAGATATTAATTAGATTATTAGATTATTCATGAGATTATTTTGTCGAGGTAGTAGCATCCTTATATCATGGCCTCAAGATGCTATGATGAGGGAACAACATCCATTTCTCGTGGCCATGACTTTTTATGTTGAGGTAACAACCTTTAGTTATTTATTTATTTATTTATTATTATTATTATTATTTTTTATTTTTATTTTTTATTTTTTTTTGTGGCCATACGTTTAATGCTTAAACAAACCTGCATGAATATAGCAACCCGGGATTATCAGAGATTATTCATTAATATTTTATTTTGAATTTGTATTATTATATATTTTTTTTTATTATAGAAAATATTCCATTGTTAAATTATTATTTTAACCACATGCCTTGGCTACTAGACTTTATTATGTGTCATAGCATTACAGCCTTCAAATTAAGTTCATCATGAATAAATGTCACATAAAGTTCATAATGTAAAATAGGCCTACAAGAAAAAATATATATATATCCATCCTACATTCTACAGTAAGTCCATTATCTGATCATCTATTCCCCGTAATATTTGTATATTATTATAATGATCTCATGGCCACGACATAATGATGTTCCCATGAGTTAATACAAATTTCCCACAAATTAATATCTCGTGGCCACAATTTATTATCTCAATCCCACGAGTTATGATGTCGTGGCCATGACAAAACTAAGTGAACCGACTATGTCATCTCCCGTAATTAAGTAAATACTAAAAATACTAAAGTGTATAATATAATATAATATAATATAATATAATATAATATAATATAATATAATATAATATAATATAATATAATATAATATAATATAATATATTTTGAAATGTTACTATTTCAGCGACAGCATTTGTAATTATTATTATTATTATTATTATTATTTATTTATTTTTCAGAAAATGTTGTCATATAAATTAAAAAGCACCTTTTTTACCTTACAAAAACCCTGCAATTAATACATTAGAGCTTGATAAAAAAATACAAATAATAATAATAATAATAATAATAATAATAATAATAATAATAATAATAATACATAAAAAAAATTATGTAACTGAAATTAATGAATTTGAAATAATTATCTATGGCTGAACAAGTCTATGAAGGAGCACATAACATTCTGAGGCTATGGCTGCCACAAGGGCTCCCTCCATAGTATCATAGATTGTTTTGATTTTGTTTGGGGTGGGGGTGTGGAGGTTTCCATTTAATTTATAGCACAGCTGAGAGAGACACAGAGATGTATAAAGTACTAGAGAACCATACTTGAGTAAAAGTACAAGTGCTCTATCAAAAAAGTGACTTGAGTAGAAGTAGAAGTGCTCTTTAAGCACCACACTTAAGTAGAAGTACTAAAGTATTCAATATTTTTTGTACTTAAGTATTGCAAGTAGTCTATTTTAAAATTTACTACTCAAGTACTGAAAGTAAAAGTAGAAGTATTGTGTTATGTAGCTATTTTTGTAGCTATGTAGCTATTATAGCCCAATTTGCAAAATGATGTCATTAATAACTTACCCTCATGTTGTTTCAAACCCGTAAGACATCAGAGGGTCATTTAGAATTTTTTGAAGCATCGAAAATACATTTTGGTCCAAAAATAGCAAAAACTAGACTTTATTCAGCATTTTCTTCTCTTCCGTGTCTGTTGTAAGACAGTTTAAAACAAAGCAGTTTGTGATATCTGGTTCGCGAACGAATCATTCGATGTAACCGGATCTTTTTTAAACAGTCCACCAGATCGAACTGAATCGTTTTAAACAGTTCGCGTCTCCAATACGCATTAATCCACAGATGAATTAAGCTGTTAACTTGTTTAATGTGTCTGACACTCCCTCTGAGTTAAAACAAACCAATATCCCGGAGTAATTCATTGACTCAAACAGTACACTGACTGAACTGATGTGAAGAGAGAACTGAAGATGAACACCGAGCCGAGCCAGATAATGACTCGTTCACGAGTCAAGAACCGTTTCTGTCCGATTCGTGAACCGAGGAGCTGATGATACTGCGCATGTGTGATTTAGCGTGAAGCAAACCGACACACAGAGCGTCTGGAACCGAACTGATTCTTTTGGTGATTGATTCTGAACTGATTCTGTGTTAATGTTATGAGCCCATGTGCAGTCAACGCCAATGACGCCATTGCATCGAGCGCAAAAGAATCGGTGAACTGTTTTCTTCAACTGGTTTATTGAATCGAACTGTCAGAAAGAACTAACGTTACTGGTCATCCGAAAACCGATGCAACCGGTTCTTGACTCGTGAACGAGTCATTATCTGGCTCGGCTCGGTGTTCATCTCTCTCTTCACAGCAGTTCAGTCAGCACGCGCAGTCTCGCTTGATTCGCTCAATGATGTGCCAGCTTCATCAAACCTGCCATCTACAGTTCTGGCAGTGGTTTGTAATGGAATGATTCGTAACATTATTATAATTGTAACGAGTAACGATGCAGTACATAAAAAAAATATCGGAGTAAAAGTATTAAACTCAGCGAAAATATGTACCGGAGTAAAAGTGGAAGTAGGAAAAAAAAATAATACTCTAGTAAAGTACAGATACCGCCTTTTAGTACTTAAGTACAGTAGTGAAGTAGTTCTACTTCGTTACTATACATCTCTGGAGAGACAGGAAAGAGTACCAGGATGTGCTGCAAGCTGAAGTGCATATATGCAACCACTGTGGCTCTTTATGTGTCATGAACACATGCACTACCCACTGTTCAGCAGAATTTTTTATTTTTTTGGTTCACAAATGAGCTTTTTGCCAGAAGTCTCATGCTTATTCGAACTGAAGAGGGATGTGTGAGACCCATCAATCACAGAAGACCCTGCTTCTCTCCATCTCTACATATAATGTATGTGTGTGTGAACATGCATGTATCTGTCTGTCTTTGTGCTCCCTCACAAAAAATAAATTTGTGACAAGCCTGATTTTTGGCACAACAGCAATATATGTACACTGTATAAAAAAAAAAAAAAAAAAAAAAAGATAGTCTTTAGAGGTTGGAAATATAACGTACTCTGTTACCTCAGTTCACTGGGATAGGAAGGGGCCCTGCGTCTGCTAAGACACTATGGGAAAAGAAACTGAAGCCTTTTCTTCAATCACACAGTGAATCTGCACGACAATTGGTTTGTGCAGTGTATTAAAAATACGAACCAATAGCTTGGCAGCTGAGCTGAAAGAGCCTATGGCGACAAAGCCCGCCAGAATGGGCGGGGCATCTATATAAGCGGACGTTCGCCACAGAAATCTTATAAAATACATAAAAATACATATCATGTCTAGCAACACAGTACTCATTCCCTTTCAATACTACACTCGTACTGCATCTACTAAGATGCTATGGGAACGCATTACAATCACGCCATGCTAATGTAGTGGAATGACTAAAAGTATTAATTTTACATTTACATTTAATCATTTATCAGATTCTTTTATCCAAAGCGACTTACCAATGAGAACAATAGAAGCAGTCAGGTCAACAAGAGAACAACAACAGTATACAAGTGCCATGACAAGTCTCAGTTAGTCTAGTATAGAACGCATAGCCAGGTTTTTTTTTTTTTTTTTTTTATAAATGAAAAGACAATAATATATGTGTAACTTCGACAACAAGGGGTCAAGAGCTAACAGGTGAACTAATGGCAGTGAGTTTGAATGTGATACAGCCAAGGGCTCTCTGCCAGATCTGTTTATGCAGGGCACTTCACTTCAATCAGAAAGAATCCTGGCCTGTAAGGCCGGGACTTCCAGGTTCTAAAGCCTTGCAAATGTGGATGACAGCTGAACCATTGCCGCCTCACACACCAATGGACCATACCAAAGATGAGGCGATGCCTCTAGTTGAATGGGCCCATATTCCAATGGCGCATTGAAGGCCCAAATAAGTGTATGCTACCGAGCATACCATCCATCTAGAGAGTCTTTGCTTCGTGACTGGAAGCCCTTTGGCGGAAAGCGTAATGACCTGTGCTCTGAGCAGAGTGGAGTGCACCTCAGGTTCGCAAACGTGCCATGGTTTCAGGATGACTTTAGAGTCGTTAGGCCCAAATTCCATGCAGGTAGGGCTAATGGAGAGTGCCTGCAGGTCCCCTATTCACGTTTCTGATGCCAATGCCAGAAGCAGAGCAGTCTTCATTGATAGTGACCGAATGTTGGCAGACTGTAGTGGATCGAAAGCAGGCCCATTGCTCGTTAGAAGAGGAGTTTTGATGATCTTCATGTGTAAACACTCTGACAGGTCAAAAATGCTGCACACATTCTCTTAAATTCACTGGTTGTGGACAACGGGAGGGGCGGGGCAATTTTCATTGAAGAAGGCAAGCCACTAGCAAAGCAGAGCAAGACATGGACTCTCTTAGTGAGAGCGGTCTGTCTCAGCAGTGCAGCCTCAGTGTTTGGCGTGGGCCCAGGCAAGAGGCACGTTCAAATACAAAGCTGTCAGCGATATTGAATCATTGGTGACAAAGTTCTGCTCCAAACCGCCCAGGAGGATAAATTACTCAAGCCTTTTCGTTCATACCCGCAAGTTCGCCATTTGTACCTCTGAGTAACTGAGAGGAGAGAAACACAAGAGTGGAGGAGACGGAGCTCAGCATTGCACACACACAAGAGAAGGTGCCATCATTGCTTTGATCTGCCTAGGAGGATCAAGCTGCTCATGTAACGAGGGACACTGATCCTCACGTGTAACACACACTGGCAGATTGAGCATGCATGATGTGTGTCGGCATGAAATTGATCAAGCCTGATAACTCAACCTACAAGCTCACCGTGAGACTCATGCTCTCAAGTGAGTCTCAGTAAGCGCACTGCTCACTGCCCTTCTGCGGCAGATCTGAGTGCAATGGGGAGAGAGAGCATGTAGGCACAGTGCCGGCATGAGATCGGTCATACCCAGTTCCTTATTCCCTGACGACACTGTTTTCCTGTCCAAGAGAAAGGAGAAATGGGAGAGTAGACCTGCCTTCAGTGATGCGATGTGTGAGTGTAGAAAAGCAAAACTCATGCTTTCAAAGAGAGCATTCCATCTCAGTGAGCGAGCAGTCTCTGTGTGTGGGCTTCCCAGACAGATTCCCTGCACAAGCTACACTCGCAGCACAACATTTGCAACAATGTCGCTAGAATTTGGTCTTTTTTAGGGCTTACCTGCTAGAAATAAGTTCTTTCAGAATCGCGAAATGGCGGTGGAGAAAAGGACCAGAACTGTTATGAGCCTAGAGTTGGCTCTATCTGAGAATCCTGTGGCAAACACCCGCTTATATAGCCAGATTCACCGCCCATTCTGGCGTGCTTTTGTTGGATTTGTCACCATAGGTGCATGCAGCTCCGCTGCTGAGCCATTAGTTAATTTTTAATACACTGCACAAACCAATGACTGTGCAGTTTCAATGTGTGATTGAAAAATGGCTTGAGTTCAAGAGAAAGAAAGTCTTTTTCCAATAGCATCTTAGCAGACACAGTAGGAGTGTGGTATCGAAAGGGAACAAAAAATGTTGTAGGATGTTTTACAAGAAAATAAAATTCTGGGTTACACTTAAGACTACTGTTCCTTCATTCATTAATAACTACACAGAAACATATGAGTAGTGCAATATTAACATTCTAGTAACAACCAATAAGTAACAAGAAACTCTGAATAAGGAATTATAAAGTAGCATTTAGTTGAATGCAGTACTTCACTATTAGCTGATCAGTTTCATGCCTCCCAGAAACCCCCCAGAAAGAAACTTCATACAGTTACATAATTAATGTGAAACTAATCAGTGACTATTGTATGATAAATAATAATATTTATTTATTCATTTGTTTATTTATTTAAATTTAGATTCTATCCACTACTTTAACATTTACCTCTTATATAATTAATATATAATAATATATTAATTATTAACACATACTAGGGCCATTACTCTTCATGCTTTACATGTTACCCTTTGGAGATATCATCAGGAACCACAGTGTTAGCTTTCAATGTTATGCTGATGACACTCAGCTATAATTCTTTGCGTCCCGGCGAAACATACCAATTTGAAAAACAAAAAACAGAGGTGTTGATTATAGGACCTAAAAACTCTGTATGTAATAACCTAGAATGCTGTCTAAGACTTGATGGCTGCTCTGTCAAGTCTTCATCATCAGTTAGGAAACTAGGTGTGCTATTTCAAAGCAATCTCTCCTTAGAAAGCCACATTTCTAGCATTTGTAAAACTGCATTTTTCCATCTCAAAAATACATCTAAACTACGGCCTATGCTCTCAATGTCAAATGCAGAAATGTTAATCGTTGACTTGATTGCAAATGATTGCACAGATATTATTTAAACTGAACTGAGATGAGGACATCAGTGAATTCATTGATGAACTGCCTTTAACTGTCATTTTGCATTATTGACACTCTTTTCCTAATTAATGTTCTTCAGTTGCTTTGCAACAATCCTTTTTTGTTTAAAGCGCTATATATATATATATATATATATATATATATATATATATATATATATATATATATATATATATATATATATATATATATAAAGGTGACTTGACTTGACTTACAAGTATGCAAAAATAGTAATGATTGTACTGATTGGCTAAAATGTAACTTTTTGTTAGTATAGCTATATAATGTTAGTTAGTTAATCATAGTGAGGGTGTATTACTCATTTGTTTATGTGGTGTCAGACTTTTTGCCCAGTGTTCATATTTGAAGTTCAAGTCTTTAAAGTCTGTGAAGTCCACAGCTATAACAATGTAGGTATCATTTGTGTAGGGTGGCTCAATTACCGATTGCTATAGAGGACTGATTTTTAATCAAAGACAGTCTAGAAAAGTATAACACCCACTGAGGCACTGATAGCAGACAATCAAAATTACATTTATTTATTTTTATTATTATTATTATTATTATTATTTTATTTTTTTAAATAAATACCTCAAAACTGGAGGAATGTCAGAAACTTTTATTAACCAAACTTTTTTCTTTGGACCTTCAGTTAAGAATCAGTCGATTTCTCCAATCATCTATTTGTAACATGTTAAAGAGAGAATAACAATGTATAAACTAATCAACTCATCACTTGTCAGTGATGGTCCTAAATGAATTCAGCTCAAGACAATGTAGCCAGCTGTGGGCACCCCCGCATGTTTGGACCCCGGGGCTTCAGCCCCTCCTAGCCCATATATTAATCTTATAATTATATTATATTTATATTAAGCCCTGCAGAGGAAATATCCTGTCTTTAGACTAGGTTATTTCCCTTGTGATTCTCAGATAATTATTACAGGTTGTAGACAGAAGATGAGACACTTCAGTGTATTACCTGCCTGTGAGCGCTGTCCCCCTCTCCTGCATACAGCAATGAAAGCTCATTACTGAAATATGCAGTCTGAATCTGAAACCTGATGACCAGGTGAAAATGAAGGGGACTGAAAATTGAAGATCTATATTATTGCAAATTCACAAAGCATTCTATACAGCTACAGGAGGGTTATTTTCAATGTGCAGAGCAAGGTTTGTTGACTACAATATTGCAGTATTATGATTGTAAACCATTCAATTGGTATTAATAACCTAGCTTATATTCCTAGGTTTCACAGCTAATTGTGAATAAAACCTCTTTGTTTTAAGTAAACGTGTTGATACCAGACACCCTTTTCTTTAAAGAAATTGTGAACTTTCTTAATTTAAATTGACATTTTTAATTTGCCTTTGCAGTCAGTTTCATTTAAATGATGGATTGCTTTGTATGTGTATAATTGAACTTTTGAGAAGGAAATAGCCGACAAGGAATCAAAATAATAAGAATAAGAATATGATGATGAAAAAAAAAAAAAAAAAAAAAAAAAAAAAAAAGCTTGTGTTGCTACTTCATTAATCAGAGTGGAAAGGTTTTGCACCCAGATGGGAAAAGAGGACTGGCAATCAGACGAAAGGCCCAAAAGAAAGGGCCTACTATACCACTCTAATGAACACTGAGGGAACATTTCTGTACTTTTTGCTTGTGTCCAGCCAACCTGTTGTCTGTCAACCAAAATAAATAAGCTAAAAAAACACACACACACACACACACACACAAAAAAAACTATTAAATAGCTAAATTTTTAACCCAGAAATTAAAATACTAATCCAGTACCAGTTAAATATTTGAGCACATTTACTCTTTTTATTATTATTATTATTATTATTATTATTATTATTATTATTATTATTATTATTATTATTATTTAGTATTACAAATTTCCACACTCAACTAACATAGCACAAATTGAATTATCAGAATTATTAAATCCTGTTAAACAAATTACAACGTTTTGCCTTAATAGCAGCTTTCACAACAAACAAATTATTACCTGGAGCTTTTATAGGTTTTGAAGGAGTCCTTCACATGGCACAAAACATAAATAAATAGTTGTTGTTTAAGACATTAATATAGCCACAACTTGACATCAGAAAGTTATTATGATAATGTGAAACATAGCTCAGTGAGGTATGTCCAATCTGGTTATTGGGTATTAATACATTTGTTATACATTTATCTCAGCTAGTTCTACAATATAAGAAAGATTACTAAAATACAGCCCAGTGTATCTTATTAATATAAAGCAATTTTTGTTCATTCTTCCATGTAAACCATTACATAATTTGAATTATATATTCTGTTTTGCATTAGAGTTGAATGAAATGTAGATAAGTAGGTGCTGGTCATTTTCTGTTAGGACGTCATCTGATTCTCTCTCTCTCTCTCTCTCTCTCTTTCTTACATTATATCCTTCTTCCTTTCAGATGACGATGAAAGATTATTAAAACACAATGAGGCACAAAATCACTTTCACTAACTTTTAGATTAAATGTTGTTGATTTTGATTGCTTCCTAATCTGTAAGTCACTTTGGATAAAAGTATCTGCTAAATGACTAAATGAAAATATAAATGTAAAACTATAGTAGCTACTTGATGTACTGTAGGCTGTCTCTTTTCTTATTTAAAACATGTATTAATTAGTTTTAAAGCATTTGCAGTACTAAATTCCTTAATGAGTATATACCATTAATATTGATTATTGTTTTCAGCAGGGCATCAATATAGCAGTTTATTTGTTTATTTTTATTCAGAGACAATTAGGAAATGGGATCAATCATCCCTTAATTCTCGACAACTGACAGAAGAAAAAGAAAGAAATCTGCACATTCAGTGCAGCTCCTTACAGCTTGAGAAAGCAATTAAATAAGCTGTGGACTCATTCATTGACATGTGCTCTATTGTCTGTCACTCGATTAAAGGGTTTTGTTATAGCAGTAGCAGAAGACTCTTTTCCGCAAAATAATGGTTAACTCTCTTGCAAAGTACACTGGCATTGCTCTCTCGACAATACTCAGCCTTTATGTTTTCAAGGATCTTAACAAGTTGAGCACCGCATCGAGCAAGATTTCTCAGTGTCGAACCCAAATTAACATTTCTCTGACAAGTAGTGCATTTTCTTGTCTTCATGCTTTATGACTAGTAAATCAGAGCATGATTAGATCTGACATAAAAACCCAACCATAACCCAAAGGGTTTACTATGTTTATAATGAAATAATCCTTGTTGTTGTGTCTTCACGGAAGATAAAAAAATAATGACATAACCAAATCTACTTAATGCGACTTGAGGTAAAACAAATGACAGCCTCCCACTCATGTCAGGTTATCATCACATGTCTGCTCTAGGTCTTCTGGGTTCATTTGAGCCCACTTGAAGTTGATTGTGTCTCAGCACTAGAGCTTAGGGAAGCACTCAAACACTGTGTGAACTAAAAGATCCTGAGGAAAATTACTTGAATTTGGAACAATTTTAGGGTACTCAGAAGAGAACTGTTGCTAACAAATCACAACCTATCCTAAAGGTTATTATTATTATTATTTTTTTTACCCATTTAACCATGAAAAAAGGGGGGATTTATGTAAACCTTTAAGATATTTTTATATGCCACCAATCACATCCAGTTGTTTTTTGTTTTTTGTTTTCCTTTGGTGTGTGTGTGACCCACTTCTTGTGTGTATTTGTATATAGATGGGCACAAGTATCCACATGTTCATGTAAAATGTTTATCAGATGCATATAAGAGCTGTATAGAAAATGCACTTAAAATTCTGCCGTGTGTGTTGAACTTTTTAATATGCTTTTCTCACATGGATAACATATATATGGGCATGTTTTGGTGCAGCATTCAAAATTGAGATTTGCTGCATCCCAGGGTTTGGCTAGAGGGAGATAAACATATGTGCAAAAATAAATAAATTAATAACACCTCTTGAGTATCTTAGATGTTTAAGTGCCTTTGAGCTAAATTACCATTCCCCAATAAAACTGTTTTGAGCAGAACATGCTGCACATTTTGACATTTATATAATAAAGCACAGAAAAGAAAGAAAATGTGCATACAGTGGTCATTTTATATCATTCCATCTGTGTGCACTAGCTAAAGGGATAGTTGACCCAATAATTTAAAGTATTTCTTAATTTACTCACCTCAAGGTGTGTATGACCTGTATAAGTTCATTTCTTCCATTGATCACAAAATAAGATATTCTGAAGAATGCTGCTTACCAAACAGTAACCTGACAGCAGCCATTAAAAAAATAAAATAAATACAAACCCAATTCCAAAAAAGTTGGGACACTGTACAAATTGTGAGTAAAAAAAATAATGGAATAATTTACAAATCTCATAAACGTATATATTTTATTCACAATGGAAAATAGATAACATATCAAACGTTGAAAGTGATACATTTTTAATTGGCATGCCAAATATTGGCTCATTTTGGAATTCATGAGAGCTACACATTCCAAAAAAGTTGGGGCAGGTTGCTACCAAAAGAGGCTGGAAAAGTTAAATATGCATATAAGGAATAGCTGGAGGACCAATTTACCACTTATTAGGTCAACTGGCAACATGACTGGGTATAAAAAGAGCCTCTCAGAGTGGCAGTGTCTCTCAGAAGTCAAGATGGGTAGAGGATCACCAATTCCCCCAATGCTGCGGCGAAAAATAGTGGAGCAATATCAGAAAGGAGTTTCTCAGAGAAACATTGCAAATAGTTTGAAGTTATCATCATCTACAGTGCATAATATCATCCAAAGATTCAGAGAATCTGGAACAATCTCTGTGTGTAAGGGTCAAGGCTGGAAAACCATACTGGATGTCCATGATCTTCGGGCCCTTAGACGGCACTGCATCACATACAGGAATGATACTGTAATGGAAATCACAACATGGGCTCAGGAATACTTGCAGAAAACATGGTCTGTGAACACAATCCACCGTGCCATTTGTCGATGCCGGCTAAAACTCTATAGGTCAAAAAAGAAGCCATATCTAAACATGATCCAGAAGCACAGGTGTTTTTTTTTCTGGGGCAAGGTTCATTTATAATGGACTGTTGCAAAGTGGAAATCTGTTCTGTGGTCAGACAAATCAAATTTTGGAGTTCTTTTGGAAAACTGGGATGCCATGTCATCCGGACTAAAGAGGACAAGGACAACCCAAGTTGTTATCAGCGCTCAGTTCAGAAGCCTGCATCTCTGATGGTATGGGGTTGCATGAGTGCGTGTGGCATGGGCAGCTTACACATCTGGAAAGGCACCACCAATACTGAAAGGTATATCCAAGTTCTAGAACAACATATGCTCCCATTCAGACATCGTCTCTTTCAGGGAAGACCTTGCATTTCCCAACATGACAATGCCAGATCACATACTGCATCAATTACAACATCATGGCCTGCGTAGAAGAAAGATCCGGGTACTGAAATGGCCAACCTGCAGTCGAGATCTTTCACCCATAGAAAACACTTGGCGCATCATAAAGAGAAAGATGTGACAAAGAAGACCTAAGACAGTTGAGCAACTAGAAGCCTGTATTAGACAAGAATGGGACAACATTCCTATTCTTAGACTCAAGCAACTTGTCTCCTCATTCCCCAGACATTTGCAGACTGTTATAAAAAGAAGAGCGGATGCCACGTGATAAACATGGCCTTGTCCCAACTCTTTTCAAATGTGTTGATGACATGCAATTTAAAATCAACTTATTTTTTCCCTTAAAATGATACATTTTCTCAGTTTAAACATTTGATATGTCATATATGTTGTATTCTGAATAACATATTGCAATTTGAAACTTCCACATAATTGCATTCTGTTTTTTTTTGTTTTTTTTCAAAATGTGTACAGTGTCCCAACTTTTTTTGGAATCGGGTTTTTAAATAAATAAATACAATAGAAGTCAGTGGCTACCATTAATGTTTTGGTTAGCAATATTCTTCAAAAACATCTTCTTTTGTCTTCAACAGAAGGAATATATTCCTTGGAACAACTGTAGGGTGAGGTTTTTTTTTTTTGTTGTTTTTTTTTTCCAACTCGACAAATAAGTCATGTTAATAGAATAGAACAAGAAGGCCGGAAATGATCACCAGAGACTGTTCAGGGATGTGACCCCAAATGTCAAATGTGAACGCTTAGTACACACAATGCAATGTCAGTGTACCAATAATTGGGTGCAAACAACAGCAAATGGTGAAGAAGCCACAACAAACTGTAACCAGCATCCTTGGGGCAGACTCAAGGCATTTCCTAGAAATATAAATATTAAAAAATCAACCACAGTGACAAAAACCACAAAACAACATTACATTTATAAATATTTCAGCATCACAATAGCGAGGCACTGCTCCATGGGGATCATAGGACGTCCAGTCAGAGCTGGTGTACAATCTTAAACATATGCAGTCTGAAATGTGACAACAACGACAAAACCACAACAATTAAAATAGTTTTTTCCTTTCTTTATTTTTCTTTCTTCCTTTATTTATTTCTTGTTTTTCAAGTCTTGTATTTTATTTATTTAATTCCCATGCCCTCAAGATTTCTTTCTTACTTTTCACCAGCCTTTTATGTACTGAATTGATTTTGTTTTGTTTTATATTCATTCAAATATAAAGAGCAACAACAAAAATATGGATTATTACTATTTAAGAACTAAATTCTACATAAAAAGTAAATGAATCATGCCACATTTTTAAATTAACCAATTTTTTTTTTTTTTTTTTTTTTTTTTTTTGCAAACTATGAAATCAAAATACATCAAGACATTTTATTTTTACTGGTAGTTTCCATTTATGGCATCATTTGCATAACTGACTTGTGCCATGGCATGTGGAATACAAATGTAGCAAAAATTGAGTCGAGACAGTAAATAAATGAAAACTGACTAGTTAGAACATGAAGAGACTCCATATTTAGTAAGGTGTGTTATAAAGGGATAAAGAGCCCAACATTTAGAAAGTCATTATCCTCAAATCGTTGAGACAGTAATGGTGCTGTCAGAAAGAGAAGGTATGATATACATGCTGAGAGCAGACACCGGCGTTCCTCTTCGCTCTTATGAATTCTACTACTGTGAGTTCTATCAAGGTTTTTCCCATAGACCACACTCATAGAAAATGACCCTCAACAACTACTATTCAACATCCTTTTACCTGGAGAGTTTTTAGTTCAATGATTTATTTAGTTGTAGTGATTATTTTTCTTGGTTATAATATATATATACTGTACATCTTAAACACCCTTCAGTTTACAATACTCCTATTCAGTCCACAATAGTTACTTGTGTGTGTGTGTGTGTGTGTGTGTGTGTGTGTGTGTGTGTGTGTGCGTATGTGTGTGTGTGTGTTAGAATACCATATTAGAATCCTTTATGACATGAACAAGCCAGATTAAGTAAGGACGGGTGAGTTTCCATTCACGGCAAATAAAAAAAAAACGTGTAAATCAAAAAGTGTAAAGAAGTACTCTCTGCGCTTTATATATAGTTTCAAATCTTTTCCCAGACTGTTAGATCATTTCCATAGCCAAGTGTCCCTGAGGTGCCACAGAAATTGAAGCAAATATGAGAAAACACTGCCTTGCCATTTACACTAAAGGCTTTATCAAAGACCCAAAGTGCAAGTGCAAGTGCAAAGTCCAACCAAACTCTTCATTTGAAAAGCCGCAGCACAACTGATAGAGTACAATAATGATCTGTGTGTAGCCGAACCCATTAAACAGGACATTTGAAAGATACATATTTAAGTTATCAGATTAATAGTGAAAATGCTTTTTTTTTAATTGTGCATTATCAAAGTTTTAACAAATACTCTTCAAAACTTCATGATAAGAAGAGTCCCATATAAAACCATTCAAATTGTGGAAGGTCGTGCATGATGGATGGTAGATAGATAATCTTCAGAGTATGCACAAATAAAATACATGTGTGTGAACCACACTTTACAAACACAAACCTATGATTACTAATGAGATCACACTGGTTATTGAGCACGTCTGAGGACAGAAGTAAAACTGTGTTAACCTCCTATGGTGCGACTGTTTTGTTCTGTGACCTCAATCTGTCAGTGCGTGATCATGTACGTTGGACTAATCTAGTGCTACGCCACTCTACAAATAAAGAGACATTACATTCCACACACATAAACTAGAAAGTTTTAAACTCAATAAATTCGCTCAATACCCTGAGTCCTAAACCTGACTCGTGCACTGCTGAGACTTGATAACACAAACTGCTTTTAGTTTTTAGCTATGGGCAAATCAAGGTTACTGAAGGCTAATGCGGGAGGTAAAAATACAAATAAATAAAAAAAAATACATTTATTTGTCTCAGAAAATAATCTCAGTTTCCTGAAAAGCAAAACCTTTTCTGAGACAGATAACATCTTTGAATCGTCTACAGAGATTTCACTGCCACCATTGCGTATTCAAGCATGCTTTCAATCATAATCTATTTCCAAGTTCTGTCATTCTTTACCACATCATCAGAGTAGAGCACAGTCCTCTTTTGTTACAAGGTAATTTCCCTTCTGAAATTGCTGTCATCACAAACTGAAGCTTCATATACATCAGGATGTAAATGGGGTTTTGGTGACAATCCGTCTCAATAGGAAGGTAAGAGGCCATAACTAATACTTATGGTATGTTGTCTGATGGTGGAGAGATCACTCTTGGAAAGCCATAAGGTGGAAAGTCTCCTTAGACAGAAATACTACGTCTAAAGTATTAAACTCAATCATGTTCTCATATCTCTGTACCAAACAAAAACACATTCAGTCGAAATCAGAGTAAAAATAAGATATGCCTTTTGTTTGACTGTGATATTATGTAAATTACAAGAATTCACCAAGGCAAACAGGATTCTTACCACTGTCATCAAGAAGTCATCTTTCTAACCAGCCTGTGTCTGCTTTCATTTCCACTCTCCCCCTTCCCATCGATTTCCCTCATCTACCTCCCGGTCTGACTCACACCTTAATTAGATTAAGACATATAGTACTTTTCCGACAATTCTCCCAAGACCTAAATGGAACATAAATGATTGAATCCCTATTATCTAAAGCAATTATGAATTGATACCTGAGGGAAGAGACTTCTGACATATAACATTCAATATTCTCCTCTCCCCTGTGATCTCCTTTTAAAATGTTTGAATTCCATCATGCTGATCTTGTTTGTTTTATTTTTTTTATTTATTTATTTTTTTCATCATTAAATTTGTAGCATTCTCGTCAAGGGCAAGTTTTTACAAAGAGGGATTCATTGAGTAAAATGACATGGTAACACAGATAATACAAAGAAGAACGGGATTAACTGGAACTTATTCCACTCTTTGTTGAATATCTCTGGTGAAACAAACATTACATGAAAGTTGAAAAAAACAGATGCATTGCATTTCAAAAAATTGGTTATTGTGCATTTCTACTATGTTTGGTTGTCAGTGGTTGGCGCAGTATTAGAGAGAGAGAGACAGAGAGAGAGAGAGAGAGAGAGATAGAACAGAAATTGCAGGTTTTAATTTGACATCAAACTCACACCACTTAACAATTTTATGATTCATTTTAATGAATCATTCATATGTGATGTATTACTAATTTTAACCAATTTCACAATACTTTATAATGGTTTCAGGCCTAAAAAAAGAAAAAGAAAAATTTAATCACTTTACATCGGTCTATCTCCCTCATAATATTATAACATTTCAGTTATGATTAATTTGCAGTTTATTTTCAGCATATCAAAACCAAAAAATGTTTTTCCAAAAAATTTCAAAATATAACTGATTCCTTTCTATTAAAGGCATAGGTCATTCCCCCAAAATTAACATTTATATGACGTTCTTTCCTTGGTGGTATACAATATTAGGGAAAATGTTGGAAACCAAACAATTTTGGTGAACGTTGGGGGGGAAATAAATAAATAAAACAAAATAAAATCTCAAAATATCTTCATGTTCCACAGAATAAAGTCAGTCATTTGTTTAAATTTACATGAGGATATATAAAAGTAAAAATAATATAACAGTTTTGGTCATTTTAATGAGCAATACTTTATCTTGCACATTTAATTATATATCTCTAATTGCTTTGTTTTAAGCCTAAAAAAGAAATACATTTAACATACATTTATTTCATATTACGTATAGTTTATTTACTGACATGTCACTCTAGACTTATTAAACTTAATTTGGACTACTACCTTTGTGCAATGCACATTTCTTAATATTAAATCTAAAATGTGTTTTATAGTCACTATATTGATGAATTCTCATGTATGATCTTTGTAAAATAGCAGTCTTTAAATGCACAGTATTTACCGTGTACCTAAAATATACTTTGCAAAAGTAAAATTTTAGCTCAATAAAATATACCTCAGTATACCTTTAGTTGCGCTACTTCTGCACAATTAAAGTGCATTAAGCACAAAATAAGTTGTTCCAATTTAGCAGATTTTAAGTATACCAATTCGGTCTACCAAATGTACAATTATAGTGCATTTTTATTGAGTAACTACATATGTACATTTATTAGTAGTATACTATTAAATGTATTTCAAATGCGTTTTAGTATATTTATAGTTCACTATGAAAAAAAATAAAGAAATGTGTAATATGAATATTAACTATGAAGCTGCAGACATAATTTACGTATCCTTAACAAACTATTTCAATGTCTCTATGAAACAGCAAATGTCAACATACAACTCAGAAGTCGATTGAAAATCCAACAAAACAATAACACAAATGGCCAATAATGATTGTGTATTAACCATCTGTGTCCTCAAACAATATGGAAGGAACCTTTAAGGAAAAGCACATCAGGAGAACCTGGCAGATGGAAAGTCAAGGCCTTCAGTAATGGGGTCATCTAGCAGAACTCTAGAGTGGACCTGTCATGTCGCATACATTTAATAACAAATGGCAGGCGGGGTTGTGGTCAAGGCTGAGTGACCCAGAACAGCCCTCCCTTTGAACAACACCTTTGAACTCTGGACAATATTGCCAGGCATAGCAGGATGTTGTTTTTCTTGGGAATGCGGTTACTGGTCACAAACAGAAGCAGATGAGCGGTCCATGGCGTACCTCTCTGGGGTTGGAGGTTGGACAGGTTGGAGGAAGGAAACAGATTTTTGATCCAGATGTCTCTGTGACCTTTTTAGCCCCCTCACCACCCGATATCACTGCGGGTGAGAGAACCACAGGCCTTATGTACTCCCACTGCTGATCAATCTCCAGAATTGTATGCTGCCTATTATGCTGCTTTTGGACATAATGCTGGCCGTTGTCCATAGTTCTCATTTCATGCACATGCACTTGCTGGCCCAGTTTTATTGTTTTCCACATCAGTCTGTCTTCCATGTATTCACTGTGGATATGAATGTGACTCTGGCTCACCCCACTGAGAGCATATTCTTAATATTTCCAAGGCCAGTTGAAATCCCTGGATTAGTTTGACACATCTCCTAATCCACCAAACATCCCGTTCTCATATCAGACTCCTCTTTTGAATAAAGCATGTTGACTTATAGATATAAGATCCTTTGTCATCCTCAGACAAAATGAAGGGATGTGCTGCCCACGACACATGTTGCAGATGACATTCATATCATGTAATGAAAGACCAAGCTTTGTGTTTAGGATGCCATGAAATAAGGGCTTTTGAGGATAAGAATAGTCTTAATGCAAAATTAAAATGTCACTGCAGTTGGCCATCTGTTTGACATATCTTATTTTGACATAACAACAATAATCCTCTTCTAACACCATCGACCGCTGAGGCTAAACACTACTTCATTGAGCACAATGGATTAAATCATTCTACTGTTCTTGTTTGGATCAGAAACAAAGCTTGTGCTCGGGCACTGGAGGCATTTTGAGGGCATGCCACATTTGCTAAGCTAATGTTACTTCAACAAAAGCTCCATTCTTGTAGCTCTGTTCCTTGAAATATAGCAGCTATGTGTCAAAAGCAGTTTTACGTAAATATACTGAACAAAATTATAAATGCAACACTAAGGCACACCAGTACAATAATCATGCTGTTTAATCAGCATCTTAATAAGGCACACCTGTGAGCTGGATGAATTATCTCATCAAAAGAGAAGTGCTCACTAACACAGATTTAGACAGATTGGTTGAACCATATTTGAAAGAAAAAGGCCTTTTATGAACATTAAGTTCAGCTCATGAAAAATGGGGGGAAAAACAAAAGTGCATGCATTTATGATTTTGTTCAATGTAGATTCTACTCCATGTTATTCTTGAAGAACAAAGAATTAAGGACATATTTTCATATGAACAAATATGTCAACAAACAAAAAAATATATATATATTGGCAAAAAAAAAAAAAAAAAACGTAATAAAAATAATAATAATAACACAAATAATAATAAAATTAATAGCTTAACACTTTAGTATAGGAAACAAATCTATTCATTGCTTATTAGCATGTTTATTATTAAAATAATGTCTGTTTATTAGTACTTATGAAGCAAATTTTCTGCATGACCATAATATACAGTACATACCCAATACCTAAACTTCTCAACTTCTTACTAACTATTAGTAAACAATCTTACTAACTATTAATAAGCAGCAAATGAGTGATTTATTTAGCCAAAAGTCCCAGTTAATGGTTTATTAATAGTGAGAATTGGACCTTTAAACTAAAGCATGGCCAATAATACTTTTCCTAATTTACATGTTTGAATGGCCATAAAAAAAAAGAAGAAGGAAAAATAATAATGCCAGAAGATGATACAGTCACAGCATCTTCCAGCAGGGACAAATTCGACCATGCTAACTAGTCGAACATTGACCTCTTGGTGCACGTGTGTCTCTTTTCTCCAGTACTTTATAAAAGATGGTCCTGGTAGTTTTAATTATTTCTTTACAAGCATTGTGCTAAATGTCTGCAAATCTATTGTTAAAATGCTTTGGTTGGGTGATTGTCTCTCTAAAGTCAGCCATTGTCACCACCTCAAAGGCTCTGTTATGCACAATGCAAGTCCATTGACCTTGAAGAGGCCTTTATGGCAGGCCTGAAAGAAGCACTTTAGGATGCTGTGGGTGCTGAGAGGGATGCAAGACTGAGCGCTTCTCATGTTTGATCCTGAACAGCGCTGACATTTCCGACAGCAGATGGTAGCTTTACAAATTTCTTTAATCCTGCAAGCGAAACATTCACTGTCAAAAGGGGCAACACCTTGGTGATTCTCTAAATATTGACTTTCAAACTATAAGGTCAAATTCAAGAGGAGAACATTCTAAAGGCCCCATTAGCAGATGCAATGTATATGGGCTTGTTTACTTGCTTTATTTATTCATTTTTAGCAAAAATAAATGGACTTGGGTTGTTTATTATAAAGTCATTATTGGCATTCTCAGCGCCCTTAATGACTTTGTAACAAATCTGTATTAAAAATGTTAATTATTCAATAAATAATATTACAGTGTCTTATGATGTTTTGAATGAGGTGACCTTCTGGATGAGTTTAGCAGCAACATAGTTGGCTAGCTTTATAAATGTTGTAGCTGCAGTATAAATGCATGTGACATTTCTCTTTCATTTCTGTTAAGTGAGGGTAATTTGCTATGGAACAATGGAGTTTTACTTATTTATATAACATAACATTTTTGTATTATTATTATTATTTTTTTTAGTTATACAGTCTTCCTGAAACCTGCAGAATCAAACATACCATTTTCATGCAAACTTACTATTAAAGTCATTTGGCAGTACATTCTCAATCTCAACACGGGAGGCACTTTTATTTTCCTCATTACAAAGCTAAATGAAATTAACAGCATGTCTTTAAATAAATAAATGCTGTAAATAAAGGGAGTAATTGAAATATAATTATGTGTTTTATTCCTAGTCAGGTGCTGTCAATGAGAAATGTTAAATAATTGTAAATTGTACAAATGATCAAACAATTAAATAATGTAATACTGGGGTATTATATTGTAACAATAATTTGAAATTGAAAACTACTTTTTCAATTTATTACAACTTATAGTTCAATTTGCCAAATCTAACCCACTGGTTACAGATTTTAAACGTACAATACATAATAAATAATTTACTTATATACAGTATACATGTACTGTGATCGTGTGCATATATTGTGACCCTAATTTATGGAGTAATATTGGTAGATTCTTCAGATATTGTAGTTGTATCTGTATCATCATGCCTTTTTCCCGACACAACCAGTAACACTATGCTGGGAGAATAATAATCAAAAGTGCGATACAAGATGCAACCAAATGGTGACCACAAACAAAACATTTATGTACATACAATGCATAACTGCAATCAATTCTTTTAAACAACAATTAATTACAAAATGAAATGACAGTCTAAAGTTATTCATAGTAAAATACTGAGCACAGTGTTTTATGGTTACTCTTTAGTAAATATTTTCTTATACTCTAACTGAATGGCTAGACATATCAGTCCTACAGCAGACATTTTAGGGTCCTTGCATTTTTCCAAAATAGAGATTTAAATAATTTCCTCCACTTGCGTCACACAGTGTAACACTTGAATTAAATTAGCAGCATTTCCAGGTATAAATTCTATCTGCAGACCTCTAACTAATTATTGTTTCTTTGTGGACATATTTACATGGCTAGGTAAAGTGATGTTTGTCCTTGGCCAGATATTGTATCCCAGCAGGGAACATGTCAGACTTACACCCAAGGAAGTAGTACATTATGGAACAATGAACTTGGTTTTATTGGTCATGGCTGGAATGACATCTGAAGGCTGCTCCAGTAATGCTACCTATCATTATATGAAATGTGTTCAAGAGACAGTATCACACAATATTCTAGGTTTGAAGGCTAGTGAAAACGTCAGGGTGACAGTTAGTGCCCCCCCCCCCTCCCCCTCCCAACACACACACACACACACACACACACACACACACACACTGGTCATTTTAACAGTAAACTCATAAAAAAAACCCTGAAGTGCTTCTCACACAGCACTTAACCTTGGGTTAACGTTTTTGTTAACCCCCTGGTAAAGGCCTGTTTTAATGCTGGGTTATGTTACAGTTGTAAAAATCAGAACTTATGTCCTCTAATTAAGCCAGCATGAGAAAAAAAAAGGTAAATTCAGACTTCATTAACAGATACCAAAAAACAGCAACAGACACCTTTGTTGAGTTTTGTCAGATCATTGCGTTGTCGTCTGTCGCCATTGGTCTGGATTGGTTTTCACAGATTAAATGTTGAATCTGTGTTTATCAGGTCTTGAAATGTCTGAGAAACAATGGACTGTACTTTGCTGTCATCGCTGATCTGCATCTGTTGGTGGCCTTTTGTAAACAAGTTGTTTAGCAACATACAACCAATGAAACTTCCTCAATGCCTACCTCATTAAAAATTAATGGGCTTTTTCAGTCAGTGAAACTTTCATGCTGTTTTTAGCACCAGTGTCTGAGGAAAACAAATGAGTTAACTGAAGTGATGAAGAGAAAGAATTATTGTTGCTGTATTTTCTTAAGATGTCTAAGATTTAAGAATCTATGTGTGGCAACATTTCTATATATACTCAAGCAATTATTAAGCTAAATAGCATACTGTACCAATAAGCTAAATTTAATAGATTTTTTTTTTTTTTTTTAATCCATTGTAGGCGTCAAAACCTATTTCTATTTTACAAATGTGTTAATGTGTTAGCAAAACACTTCCAACCCAAAATTGTTGAGAATAACAGGGGGTTTTGGTAACAGGAATGTATGCACCATGTGAGTGTGACACCATATGCTAGAATGTTGTGCTGAGTGGGAGAGAAATACATGAGTGAAAAATCTATTTTATTCAGAACAGGAGATTTTATAATCACTGCATGAATATAAAGTACATGTCAACAGCCTATGCCATTTAATGTTGGAGAAAAGTGAGGCCAATGATTTCAATCTTGAACCATTTGACTCCCACATGTACAGGAGCAGCAAGAGGATCTGTTTATCGAAGCCCCAGGTGCCAGTGTTTTTCAAAAGTAGAGATCTTGAGCTCCTAGAAACACACAAAAAGGGTCATTAGCTCACTCTACAATTGAAGTAACTCGCCTTTGCAGATGGGCAGTCACTTTTAAAAAGAGAAACCAAGATTAAAGTGGAAAGAACCCCACTGGTAACCAATCTGCATGCCGATAGCGAACTCTCTCTGTATTTTGTTCACGGTGGCACTTAATCCTCTGGTTTTGTGTTTCTTCCTTTTTTTTTTTTTTTTGTTCTGACGTGATGAAATACTCCCTTTTATAACCCCACTCTCTTCTCTCTCATTCTCACTTGTTTTGAAGATTAGATATTACATCAGGTGGTGTGGTCAAAGTTACAGCATTGGCCCTTTTACTAGACAAATCGTCGACAAATGCACATACATGCATAATCCCAAACCATACAACCAACCAAAGCACATTAATGATTAAACTCTAACTCTAAAGGCTATTCAGTTATGCTGCTTTGTGAATCAATTTGTTCTTTATGCTTCAGTCTAGCAATTTCTCACTTTCTGACCTCACTTTATGTGCCTTAATGGTTATATAGTATTATTTCCTTGCAAATAACCCCCCGCGAAAAAAATGTAATATGCAATAAATGTGTTTTTTAAAAGCCTCTTATGGTGAGAGATTATCCTGTAAATGTTTATCTTGCTCCCTTGTGTTCTCTTGATTATGACAGATTTTTGAATATGCAGTTACGGTCAGTGGGAGGATTTAAAACTTTGAATAATGGCACTCATGCTCGTTGCCTTGGCTGCTTTCCTGCAATTCTCCATTTTCAGTAATGGCTGGCAAAGTGAGATCTCCCATGATACCGTCACACTGTTGCTGAGCAGACAGTGCAAGATGACGTGATGAAATACTCCCTTTTTGCGCAGACAGTGATGACCGGTGTACTTAGTAACACTAAACAAAATCACACTTAAGTTCGAGTTTTTATGTTTATGATAAAATGCTATATTGTTATAGGCCTCACAAAATTACAGATTTTATCAAACATTTGGATTTATTTGTTTATTTATTTACTTTTTATAACTATTTTTAAAAGAAGTTTCCTATGATAACCAAAAATCCATTCAGAAAATACAGTAATAATAATAATAATAATAATAATAATAATAATAATAATAATAATAATAATAATAATAATAATAATAATAATAATAGTATTGTGAAACAGTATTTCAATTTAAAATAATTGTTTTCTATTTAATGCTCTGGTGTCTAAGGGTGTTTCAGGGTCCTGGAGAAGTTTTGAAATGACCTTTCAGTCTCTTAAAAAACATATTAATGGCTAAAGCCTGACAATACTGTAATCAGCACAAACTGGGCTACAATAATGCAAATAAATATAGAGATTCAACTCATGTATAACTCCGATGTGTACGATAAAAAATGACAGAGCATTTTGAGTTATTTTTGCTCTCATCCGAGAGGCATCGGCGTCTCTACCGTCGACCCCAGGAGGTTAATATAGTAATAATGTCATTTATTCTTGTGATGTCACAGCTGAATTTTCAACAGCCATAATTCTAGTGTTCCGTGTCACATGATCCTTCAGAAATCATCCTAAAATGCTGATTTGCTGCTTCATTTTATTTTTTAATTATTGTTATGAATGTTGAAAACTGCTTTTATGGCTTAATTTGTATGGGGAAACAGATATTTGGGATTCTTTGATTTATATATATATATATATATATATATATATATATAAAAAATTATTTGATGTATAATTCTTTGTAATTACAGATGTCTTTATTTTCCCTTTAGAATAATTTCATGCACTTTTGCTGAAATAAAATATGTATTATTATTATGATTATTATTATGATTATTATTATTATTAAGAAGCATTCAACAATGAGAATTTAATAAGCATATTAGAATGATTTCTAAAATTCATGTGACACTGACGACTGAATTCATATCTGCTGGAAATCTTTTATATATATATATATATATATATATATATATATATATATATATATATATATATATAATTTCACAATAAGTTGTACTGAAATTTGCATCAAATAAATGCAACCTTGGTACTCATAAGGCACTTCATAAAAAACACAATAAAATAACAATAACAATACATTTTGGGTGGTAGTTTATATACATATATACACATGAAAAATATGTCTGACTGTCTAAAATGTTTTATGTGTCTACAACAGAATTGGTCTTAGTTTGTTATATTGTATTTTTGTTGACAATATCTCACTACTGCCATCGGCAGTCCCATGGGTTCTCCTCTAAATGACAGCAGGCTGAAGTTGAAAGCTGTGTGCAGCTGACAGAAAACACAGACTTAGAACATGTTTACCATTGCAATTCACAAATGGCAGCATAGCACAGAGACAACTGCTATAAATAATAGTTATGTGCAGATGTTAATAAGAAATCCTAAGCATATTGTGTGGTGAAATGTTTCGTGAAAATAACTATAACAGTATTATATTGTAGCATTTACTATATTCATTACATTTTCATTATAAACATGTCAAGTCATGCACTAGCCATATCACAAATATCCTGTCAATTTCCCTCACACACACACACACACACACTACACAATCGCAATAATACTGATGACCTTAACAAACTGCATCTTCTCCTACTCATGTGTCAAGAAAAAAAGAAAGAAAGAAAAAAAAAAGAAAAGAAAAGATGAAGTAATTCCAGGGAGACATGATCTCAATGGCCAGCAGTTATTTAAATTAGCACCCCAAAGCTCAAGCCTTTATAATATTTGTCCTCATTGCACATTTAATTGGCTGGTCTATAATTTTGCGACGAGAATTAAAATTCATTGACTGAGATAACATAGGCATCCACTTAACCTTCACCCTTTTTTTGAACATTTTAATGACTGCCTTGCTTCAGTGACACCATCAGTGTTTATAGCGCTAACGGCAAGAGCAGTATCTGGAGACTAAAGAGAGAGATCTCATTTATACACACAGCCTGTTCTTGCATTTATTTTCACTCTAAATTACCAGCCCTTCTGTTTGTTAAAGCACCTCGACTGCTTTGAGAAAAGTGAGCGAGGCTTTTGTGGACACAGCCATGTGTGCGTGTGTGTGTGTGAGAGAGAGTTCCTCTCTGTTTCACAGCCAGACTGGAGCCCTGGAGTCACACAGGAGGAGGAAATCAGCCCTAACACACAACTGTAATCCATCTTAAAAGCACACTAGATAAGCTGTTTAAAGCGTTCAGAAAACAGGGCCCTCTTGAAACACTCACTCACACACACACACACACACACACACACGATGACATTCTGATGTGCTCCAAGTACAGAATAATTACTGCTCATAAATGCTATGAGAATTATATTTATGTGCTTTTATTGTTTTTGTAAGAGTCTATTCTATTTTTTATGTTTCTATTTTGTTTCATATGTGCCTGTGGGATTAGCAAACTTAACACAGTATTCTTACTATCTATTTTTACATAATAATTGCACTTTGAAAACGTTTAAGCAGAAAATAATAATAATACACACACACACACACGTGTGTGTACGTGTGTGTGTGCTATTTATTTTTTTCTGCCTAGACGTTTTCAAACTGCAACAATTATTATGTAAAAATGGATAGTAAGAATATATATATATATATATATATATATATATATATATTTTTTTTTTTTTTTTTTTTTTTTTTTACAAATATGTATATATAACAAATTGGACCAGCAGCCACTTTTCCAAGTAATACATTCATTTGGTTATTACGCTCCTAATTACTTTTCCAGATTTCCCCTGGTAACACACGGGTATATCTGAACTTCTGAACTTCACTGGCTACTGCCAATTTAGCTGTCATTCAGTTGAAACATCAGGGCCGAGAGTGTCATTCGTTTCCTGTGAAGAATAATCATTACAGGTAGGGTCCCGCTAGCAATTATCTGCTAGGAATTACAAGGTGTCATTGCTACTAAGAAGGAGAGCGAGAGAGAAATGAAGTGGCTTAGAAGTTTCAGTGAAAATGTTGAGCTTGGATCTCTATCTCAGTCTATTCCCTCTGTTATCATTCAGTAGCACCAAAGGAAAGTGTATGTTTGTGAGTAAGAGACTTGGTTATTTCATTTTTTGTTGACTGGTAGTAATTTATTCCACCTACTGAGCACTGACAAGGAATGGAAGCAGAGATAAGACAAATTGATGAGCAGTTGGCTAGGATCTCAGTGACTGTAAAGCTGTAGATGAAGAAGCCTCAGGTCATTAGAATACCGAGGAAATGAAATTGTTCGCAACTTTGAGAAGTCACACTGTGGGTGCCTCCCCACCGAAAAAGCTGTTAAAGTTGAGCGGGAATCACAATATGTTTAGATTGTGACATATACAAATCTATATCCAATCTATTCACACAGCAGAACATGTATGTAATATGTAATGCATTTAAATTAAAAAGAATACAAAAACTTTTCATATCAGCAGATTTTTTGGTGGAGTAAACAATTTATTCTGAACCAATATTTTCTTCAGTGTTCTATCAGCTTTTACCTTATTAAATCTGCATATATATATATATATATATATATATATATATATATATATATATATATATATACGACTTTATTCAGCATTGTCTTCTCTTCCGTGTCTGTTGTGAGAGAGTTCAAAACAAAGCAGTTTGTGATTATCCGGTTCGCAAACGAATCATTCGATGTAACCGGATCTTCTTGAACCAGTTCACCAAATCGAACTGAATAGTTTTAAATGGTTCGCGTCTCCAATACGCATTAATCCACAAATGACTTAAGCTGTTAACTTTTTTAATGTGGCTGACACTCCCTCTGAGTTCAAACAAACCAATATCCTGGAGTAATGCATGCACTCAAACAGTACACAGACTGAACTGCTGTGAAGATAAACACCGAGTCGAGCCAGATAATGAACAAAAGACTGACTTGTTCATATATATATATATATATATATATATATATATATATATATATATATATATATATATATTATTATTATTATTATCATTTTTTTTTTTTTTTGCTATTTTTTTTGCTATTTTTGGACAAAAATGTGTTTTCGATGCTTCAAAAAATTCTAAGTGGCACTCTGATGTCACATGGACTACTTTGATGATGTTTTTCTTACCTTTCTGGACATGGGCAGTATACTGTACACACAGCTTCAATGGAGGGTCAGAAAGCTCTCAGACTAAATCTAAAATATCTTAAACTGTGTTTCAAAGATAAACGGAGGTCTCATGGGTTTGGAACGACTTGAGGGTGAGTTATTAATTACATAATTTAGATTATTGGGTGAACTAACCCTTTAAACCAATTGAGATTGAGAAGCTGTCCTCAGCAAAATGTGCTGCACATAGCTTTACATGTGGATTATAATTTTCAGGAACTGAGTTAAACATAAATTGTAACTATTGATTTCCAAGTACAGTGTGCCAGGGAAGGCCAAACAAAGGTGATTGGAGTCCGAGATGAAAATAACAGTGTTTCGACGACATGGCGACAAACACAAATGCAACTCTTCTTCTTCTCTGTCGGAGCGCAACAAGGCCACGCCCCCTTTGTTGTGTATTCCTGTGGGCGGAGGTTAAAAAAACTTAAAAAGTCAAAAAACTGTTCTAGTGATGTCATTACTGCAGGAAGTAGAAGGATGTAGTCCAAAGGGGTTGTTCGTTGTAGGCAAATTATCTTAATTAAAATATCCCACTTGGCATTGAACTTTGAGCTTTAGAATTTTACAGATATCATTTATACTCTAACAACAACATTACACACTAACTAAAGTTTGAAACATCACAAAGAACAGGACCTTTAAATGTATTTTCTAATAAAAGTACAATGTTTTCTGACTTCAGATGCATTTAAACCTGTTGTAGTGGACTCCAACACAATATTAGGACACTCTAAAATACCATATGACCTTTTTTACTTTTTCCTAAAAGTGTGAATTATCTTTTGAGTCAAATTCGTACATTTAATCATTGAATTGGAATAATGAGACATTTGGGCTGTTAACAAGCAAATTAAATAATTATCAATAAAACGAATCTTTGGCCATACAGACATAAGCTGCTCATGAAATGGCATTTAAACGTATTTACACACTGTTTAATGCAGAACATGAATGCAGTTAACCTGCTGTTACAAATGCATAAATAATGTTTTGATGTATTAAACATAAAACATTGAATACTGATCATTTGAAATGATAAAAAAAAAAAGTTACTTTAAATATGAAATTAAAACTGCCTGTAGGTGGCAGCAAGTCACTGTTAATAAGTAAGTCATTGCGATTCAACCAAATAATTATAAACAGTTGATTCATTCAGGAACAAAACCCTGTCATGTTGATCAAAGACGCAAAACAGTGCCGTGGCTGTTTTTGAAATTATTTTTGTTGGGGAATTCAGTGCTGGTGTCCTGACATTTTATCCTATCCTGTCAGATTTTCCTACCAGGATTTACTGCATGCACACATAAATATTGTGTCCTTTTTCTCATGCTAAACAACAATATTTAATGTATCTGCATTACTGTAAGGGTAGGTTTAGGGTTGGGGCAGGTGTAGACTTTAATAAAAATGTAATCTAATTGGTAGAAAATAATATTTATTGTTGGTTTCCTATAGCTGTATCCCTTCTAGCTACAACCGCGACACATAAGACATAATTATTGTATTTGCAGTGCTGTAAGGGTAGGTTTAGGGTTGTGGTAGGTGTAGATGTAAAAAAACCTTAACTTTACAGTAAAAATTTTCGTTGTCGAATTGTACTACCAACTGTTTTAGTGGGAAGTTGGAAAATATGACAGGGTAGGACAAATCGACAGAACACCGGAAGTGGAAAAAAAAAACAGAAGTGCCGTTACTCCACCTGCCCCAACCTCCCATTTATTTATTTATTTATTTATTTGTTTATTTATCTGTTTGCGTGTATGTTTAAAATAAATACTTTATAAAATGGGCGGAGTTTGGCGGGGGGTTGGGGGTTGGGGGTTGGCTAAGGGGGGCACTGCCCCCCCAGTGCTTTGAAAAATAAAAATAAATACAGAATTCATATTTTCTAATTTTATTTTTCCTATCTTATCATTTTTGTGGATTTAATGAGTAAGTTTAGAATTAATTATTTTTGATTACTATATTGAAAAAGAAGCTTATTTCGGTGGACTTCAAAGAATCGCCGGTAAGTTACGTGAGTGGACTCTCTTCTCGTTCTGTTCCCACTTTAGTCTACATGCTAAATAAACAAAATGGACATTCGTCGTTTTTTTTTAATAAACCCACTAGTAAAAGTGTGGAGTTTTCTAACTCTGGCACTTCAACCATCAATTCCACTGCTGCTACTGACACAGCAACCGAGGCCAGTGTAGCAGTCGATTCTGTTCCCATCTGAATGTCTGTTTCCCCTCGGGTTGCCAGGTCCGTGTAATAAACCCAACAAAATAGTTAATCAAACATTTTCCCAAAGTAGCCTAAATTCCACGGATTTGGCAACATACCCGCATGCAAATGCACCAAACACACCTGGATGTAAGGAAACAAAAAGGGACAAATTTCTTGCTACACTGCAGCATAGTAAAATGATTCTCACACTCCCGTTTATGTTTTAAATATTCATCTTGCAGTTGTTCCGTTATTTTTGTCTTATGTTTTTACATTTCAAGTTGAAAAACCTCTCGTCTTAAATTTATTTTCAAGTTTAAGATTTAGGACGGTATTTTGAACTATTTGACTTGCCGTACATCCAGTCACGCTTCTTGTGCACGCTAGTTCTGATTGTACGTATGGTAACTCGGCAACTACGCAAGAATTGTAGTATGTTTGCGTAAAGGGAAACAGACATTCCGAGGGGAACAGAATCGACTGCTACACCGCATCTGCTGGTAGGTGCACCCCCCCCCCCCCCCCCCCCATGCACAAAAGTTAAACTCCGCCTATGCTTTATAATAATTTGCAATGTGTAGCACCATAATCAATCAATCGATAAACAAAAACTGTCAATACAAAGTCAAGCTTTATAACTATACAGATCCATTAAGAATCGCAAAATCTCTGACCACTGCATAAGCATTAATTCATTATAAAACAATTTTGCTTTTAAGCCAAAAACACACGGAAAAAATCGCTGATGAAATGGTCACATTTTTCTGCATTTGCACTGTTTTAAACTTAGTGTTTGAATTTGTTTACTGAATCCTTAGACTTTCCAGGGTTTAAAATGATGTGATCACAAAAGCCTGCTTCTTTTCATATTAATATATTATTTTCATAATAAAGTGCTGATTCAAATTAGTAATCAATTATTAATTATTATTATTCTACTCTGCGTGTCTTCCCTGACATGCTCTCGTGCATCACACTCTAAGCTTGGATTCATTCACATGATCGGTCGAGATGAGAGGTGATCCTGCTTGGGTAGTGTGATTTATATATTGTCCTTTCTGATCATATTTGAGATCATATGATCACCCAGACCCAGACACTTTTACTCTGAGTACTGACAACATGTCAGGAGCTCTAAAGGCTAAAATACAGAAGTGCTGTGTACTGGCCCACTTCAAGCGCTGGGTGAAATATTGCAAAAACAGCCAATAAATTTTCTAAAACTTAATTATCTTAATAAAACTGGTAGTTTATTAAACTGTTATTAAAGAAATAATAATAATAATATCACATTTATATGTGGTCATTTTTGGAGAAAATAAGGCAGTGTTCTTGAATTGGTATAAATATACACATTTTCTGCCCCCCATGTATTTTGTGATAATTGTGAACGTATTTTAAAAGACTGAATCATGTAGTGAAAGTGCACACTCTAAATGTGCACACGTACTAGAACTGACATAATGCGCACTCTGGGTGTTTTTAATGTTGTTGCTATTTTTGTTTAGTTTTTGCGTTGAGAGAATAGTGAGCAAAATAGCTCACATTTCATGGTATGTTACTTAACTATAGCAACATTTCGGTGAAAGACCTTTGTCAGGCAAACACACATACAAGCAAAAGCAATAGCTCAATAAGTAGTCAGATTCAAACAGAGTTCCAGATGATGACACTTGTAGCAATCAAAGTCAATCATGTGAACAGCTATAGTACATTACATTTAAAACAAGACAACCACATTTAAATACAACCACAATATCAAAAAAAAAAATACCCATTTTCTATTACTTGATGTACCTTTTGATCTTGCACCTGACCAATACTTTTTTTGGATGTGCGTACTTTGACCCTTTCTTTATATGTTACTTAACTATATCATTTAGAATTTTACCTCAGTGTGTTGTTACGCTCATTTGCGTCAAGTCCCTTACAACGAGATAAGTGAGCATCAAAAGCATGACCTCGATACCAGAAATACATCATCCATTATCAATCGCTGTCTACGTTGAATGTAGGCTAATAAAATAAGAAGAATCATGCTCACATTTTGATACTTCACTGATTTAATTTTTAATTTTTATTTATTTATTTTACTTTTTTATTTTTATTTTTTTATTTCACTTCAGTTTTAATCAGGCTATTTGTTTGTTCAGATAAGAAAAAAAAAAAAAAAAAACTTTTTAAACTAGCTAGAAGGCTGATCCGCTGTATTGTTGTCATTATTATTATTGACAGCATTAAGAAGGTAATTCAACCTGTATTCTGCTACTACATCATGATGAAGTAACTACCACGGGGATAAAAAATTAATAAATCTACGGTCAGTCCGATGATTGTAAACAGTCCGTCAGACTGAAGACATTTTAGCAGTAATGTGACCAAAACTATTTAAGACCCATCAAATCCGAATTTAAGACAACTTTAAAACTTCTTAAGGCCTTATTAGGAAAATGTTATTTTAAACATTTTAAGACTTTTTAAGGCCCCGCGGACAACCTGATATACAGCATGTCATATGTTTAACTGCTCAGTGCCCAGAAAGCTTTGTTTCTAGGAGTCAGTAAACCTGAACCTTAAAAAAAAAAAAAAAAAAAAAGAACAAACTCAAGAACGGGTGTAAACTATGGTGATTTAAAAATATTGGTAAATGACATCATTAGTTTAAACTGCATGTCAGTGTTGATTATAATAGTCAGTGCAGCAGCATTCCATCAACAATAATATTTAAACAGTTTGAAAATATATATTTAACCAGAATCTAACATACGGCACATATTCATGTGTGATCCATCAATGAAAAGTCAATGAAAAAAAAAAAAAGTCAACATAAACATAAACATTTTGAGAAAAAAAAAAAGACAATAAAAAGTACACATAGTTTAAAAATGCTATTTAGAAAGACAGTTTACTTTTTTTCTTTTATTAACAGGAGGCCGTCAATAAAGCTTTTTGTGAAGCAGGTTAAAGAGATACCAGAAAGAGAAAGTCTCCCTCTAGTCCTGAAGCTAATGAAGTCCACACTGCATTATCTTTCTGATGTAAACTTATCAGTTACAGAAGCCCAGTGCTAATGAGTTTCCTCGTCACTTTTAGGGCTTTCGTTTTAACACTAGAGGACTGGTGCGTCTGTGTCTCATCTGATTAGGAACTACCAATGTGGCAAAAGACATGGAACACAAATACATTTTCACCTCCTAAAAATATGGCTTAAAGCTATAAAAAAAAAAAAAAAAAAAAATATAAAAAATAAAGCAGCAGATCAACTCAAAACTGTGATATGAAAATATTAACAGTTTGGTTTTGCTGATTTGTGGCCTTTAGAGATTTCAAACTAGACACTACAAGATATCGCCTGAAGAGACACAAACAATATAACATGTAACCTGGACATGAAAGACAAGAATAATGATCTTAGTAGCTCAATAGCTCTGATGCTACAGCCAGAGCATTAAAACGAATTGATCATTAAATGATTAGCGTCATATGCTTAAAAAGCTAAGAAAATATTTTTGTGCTCGTGATATCTATCTATCTATCTATCTATCTATCTATCTATCTATCTATCTATCTATCTATCTATCTATCTATCTATCTATCTATCTATCTATCTATCTATCTATCTATCTATCTATCTATCACCTAACCAGGGCAGGTTAAGTGCATACTAGCCCACCTCCTTTTTTTTATGGACAGAAGACTGCTAAATATTCTGCTTTGCCATCACATAAATAAATTATGATTTAAAATGTATTAAAATCTAAAACTGTAATTGTAATAAATATTTAACAATATTACTATTTTATTGTATTTTCAATTCACGAGTTCACACTTACATACAATTGGGAGGGTAAAGTTTAATGCATATTTGGCGTGCTGTCCGGAGGGAGGGCTCTGAGCTCGGAGTTCGGCCCGGACCCAGAGTACTCCCCCCTACCTTATGTAAGTGGTTTAGGACTAGAAGTGTGGATAGGGGTGGTGGCGGGATGCTGCGAGACTGTCAAATTAATTGAGTTGAGACTGCTGTATATATACCTCTTACCATTGATTGCTGAGTGCTCTCCACCTGTGTTAATTATCTGATCGTGCTTCTCCCGATCTTTGTTAATAAAACATCATTTAATGAGGCTTTATTAAGAGGCATAGGAGGCAATATCTAAAAAAAAGATATAAAATAAATAAATGAATGAAAATAATTAAATAATAATAAAAATTGTGTGGAACCTAAACTTTTTAATGGTGGTGAAAATGCTCAAAAGTGTTCAACAATTCTGTTTAAAATTGAGTCAGTACTACAGGTATTAATAGGGCGCACCGTAGAAAAATGCTGCTCATGATTCAAAAACAATCTGGCATTGCATACAGGTTTGATTCCGTTTCGGGAGCACAGGGATTTCTATTCCCAGCAGTTGCCTTTCAGCACCATTTATAATGCTCTTCTCCTTCATACGCTCCAAATTCAACCAAAGTAAATGAGCAGACAGAGATGCTTTGATCTGGTTCTGATTTCTGTCGAAATTTTCATCCCACAACAAAGGAGAGAGGGGGAGAAACAGGTAAACCCTGGCCTTTTGATCTCCACCCTATAGCGGGCCGTGCGGCCTCTGAAGTGGCATGGGTCATTAAAACTCTTCTGCCATGGAGGCTCGCTTGAGTGCAGATGAGAGAACAAGGTTACAGGAGAGGACTGTGCTGTCAAGAACATCCAGCTAAGAGGCTTCCAGGTCTCTGGGGCCACTATCCATCTTTACATGAATCCACATTTGCTCAAAGACATTGAATCCATAGACTGACCTCTAACCAGCAACTCAGACTTTACCTGCAAGCTGATGTGGTATATTTCTCTGGCTCAGAATAATACTTCCATCCTGGAATAAATAGATTTTCAATGTTTTAAATGAGTAAACATTAATATTAATCCATATGCTGAAGTGTTTCATGTCTTGTTTGAAATCCTTTGTGCTGGCTGCCATTATTCAAGACAGACGATCCAAGATTCTTTGTGGATTGATTTGGCATTTTGATGTTGCCCAGAATCGGCCATTGTGTGTCCCACAATGAGGCTGATTCATCCAACAACTCAATTTCACTTTTCAGCCCAAATGAGATTGGGTGTGAGCAAAGGCAATGAGGTCAGTGTGAAAAATAATCTCGTAAGCCATAATGTTCCTCATACATATTTGAAATATGTGAATGTAATTTGAGAGGGAAGTATGCTTAATCTATTCTTTGATGTTAGATGGCAAATCCATCCCCACCTGTCAAGATACTAATCAATTTCATTCTTTTTTTCTTTCTTTTTTTCAATGCGGGAGAAACCAAGTAAAGCAAGATTGAATCGTTTTTTTTTTATTTATTTTTTTCTACATTGTCTTCGGGGCCCTTAAAAGCATATTAAACACTGAATATAACACACATTTCAAATGATTTTGGCTATGCAAAGTCATTGGTGAATGTGGGATTACAGATGTATTTGCACAGACACGATAGAAAAAAAAAACAAAAAAAAAACACTGGCAATCAGAGAACACAGAGCAGCAGGAAAGCATAGATGTGCAGTTGGCAACATGCTGAACAGGGCTCTAAATAAATCGCGTAAAGAGCCATTGGATCCCATGAGAAAAAAATGTGCCAAATATTGTATAGGTGCCACAGAATAAACGTGTTTTAATTATTATTATTATTATTATTATTATTATTATTATTATTATTATTATTACTACATTTAAATCTGTCATGCGTTTATTTCTCATATTTTCTTGTAGATGACCTGGGAACTAAGGTTCACTTAAAATGGGAAATAAATGTCTTTTCCAACTTGAAATATACAGTCACAAAGAAATGTTCATGATCTGTACCAGTATCATGGACCTTAAGCATCACTTGGCCACTGAGTGTAGTTCCTCAGTTAACCCAAATACACTCTAAAAATATTATTGCTTTATAGAATAACCTTTTTTTTTTTTTTTTTGTCAAAATGGTTTCATAAAGAACATTTAACATCTGAATAACCTTTACATTTAACAAAAGGTTTTTTGTTGGCGAAATAAGGTTCTTCAGATTATAAAAGGTTGAGAAAGAGATAGTTTTTCAAAGAACCTTTGACTGAATGGTTCTTTGTGGAACCAAAAATGGTTTTGGTGAAGAACCTTGTAAGCGCCTTTATTTTTAAGAGGTTATGTCTTTCACACTTTTAGTGTTAATTAATAAAAATACTTGAAACACTAAATGCTTTTAAACGAGACATTTACTGAAGTTGTACTGTAGGCTCTCTTATAAAATAGCCTACCTTTTGATATGTATTCATGTTCATTATGTACTATAGTAGTAAAGAGAAAGATTAAATGGGTTATTTGTTGCTTGAACTGAGGCGCTAAAGCGGTTGCGCCTGCCGCATTAAATAGAAACAAAAAACTGTCTCTATTGTTTCTATTTCATTATGAATTTTGAATAATTTTAAAGCTGATACTTTGTTTATTAAAACGTAACAAAACACAAAGCTTTTTCGAGATTACTGGATGGCAAGTGCGCTTCAAATAATGAAGTTCACGCATTAAAAGAACACAGCATAGACCTAAAATCTTGTTAAGAAGAAGCCGTTTTATTAATGATTATAAACGAGAATTGTTAACAATATTGCCAATATCCACACAGCTGACAGCTTTACCTGTTGTAGTGTGTTCAAGTTGTGCACAAAATAGATGCTGCTTTTTCTCACTTTCACGGCTTACGTCTCCTCTATCTCAAACTGCTCAACTGAGCTGTGTTTCTCAGGTGTGTGTGAGATGAGGACAGTTTGAAACTCTTTTTTCAACTATAACGTTGATGCGCATCATCTCAGTTTAATACGCGAACATAACAAAAGACGTGATCGCAAAAATCGAAAAAATACATTACATGCAAAAATTTGTTATAACCTAGTTATAACTTGTAAACTTGTAAATACGTAGGCCTAGTTGCCTAGTTGCCAGTGTCAACCTCAGCAAAAACTTAACTCAAAATCTAAATGATTTTGGTTGCAAATGCAACCGTTTTAATCGCAGTTTGGAGCTCTGCTGAATGTGTTTCAGTGATCATCTGGACATCCATTGGTGATCATCTGGACATCCATCTGGTATTTCCAGATTTGCAAGCCATTATCAAACTAACTTTGATTTCCAGATGATTATATCAACTAGATCCACAGCTTCCCAGAAACATATTAGTCCTTTTATTCTGTAATATGAGAGATTGTATGTCATAAAAAAAAAAAACCTTACCAGACTTGTGCAAAACCAATTGGTAGACATTACGGTGGCAGATGAGAAATGGGTTCTTCAAAACCTTGCACCACTCAGATCCAACTCCATTTTCTGGATTGCATATTGTCTAGATACTAAACAGTCTATGAGGGTTTTACTTTGAGTGGCATTTAGAGACTGTTCTTAGCACCAAAACAATGAAGTGCTTGTAATATTTATTCATTTGTCAAAATTATGCATTTTAGAGTTATCTTTGAGCATCACAGATGCTCACGCCACTGCCAGTATCACACAAATGTGTTTCTAAAGAAAAACACCAAAACACAGTCTGGTTGTTCATGATCAGAACGATGGTACAAAACACCAGATATCCGTGATGGTTTAGCAGCAGGTGCGAAAACAGACCTGAAACAGACTGCTAGTAATCTGGTAATCTGGTCTAGTGTTTCAAGCTTTTCCAAGAGGAATATACGGTCTCATTCATCAAGGCTGACAGACTATATCTAAGCACCTGAGAGCTGCCATCCAATATCATATACTCAAATCCATTCTCATCCAGACACGCCGAGGGTCACATCATAGCCCCTTTCGCAGGAAGACTCCCTCACACACAATCTTAACGGCCACTATATCACTAGTCTTTTCACATTTTTCTCACTCATATCTCTATTCTGGCCATATGACATAAAAAAAAAAATACATCAAGATAATGAAGATGATATTAGCACTGAAGACAGATGACAGAAATGATGTCCATAATAATGATATGTCACTTAATAATAAACCAAGAGTTTTGCGTTCTTACCTCATCAGTGTATTCTAGATTAATTGCTTATTTATTGTTGTTTCAAAAACAAAGACTGGAAAATAACAAAACTAATAACTTCACTGCTATTCAAGACTATCAATTTTCAGTTTTTAATCGATCATGACTTGGTTTTTTACAATCAATGCTCTTTTATCTAATAAATGCAAATGCATTTAAATAAAGAGTAAGCAAAATAAAATGCACGACTGGTTTTTGTTGCACCAACTATGCAGAAACAAAAGCAGAATATGCACAGCATGGAAATCATTATTATTTTTTTTAGGATGGTGCAAGTCTAGCTGGACTGGAGATTTGCCAAGTTGATGGGGAGACCTCCACGAGGATGTAACTGCTTTACTTACCAGCTCCATCTTTTAGTATCGGGAACTTGGACCAGTTTCTCTTAAATCCAACAAGCACGCTTCATCTACTTTAAAACATCTCTTGCTAAATAAATAAGTAATAAAAAAGAAGCATTTGTTGCATTCTTTTCCAGGGCTAATGCTCAGCCACTATAAGCAACAAAGAAAGTCTCTTGCATGTCTCACTCAAGTTAGAGGAGAGTGCATGGGGGACTAATTATGCTGGCACAACCTCAACACTCAGTGGGAGAAATTTCTCTCTTGTGGAGAGTTCTGGGTACAGTTAGGCGCCCACTGGTCTGAAACACTGGAATGGGGCATAAAGAGAAATCATTTGTGGCTCTACCGATCATTTGACTAATGGCTTCCATAGTATTGTAATCAAAGCATATAAAAAGTTTTGAATCAAAAAGTTCAAAAGAAAGAAAACAATTGAGATGAGATACCATATAACACACTGAAATGCTTCTGAAATGTCGTAACGTGTGTTGAAAATGCATCCTACTAAATATTACCTCATATAGTGCAAAAGAACAAACAATTAAAATGCAAAACAGGCCCTAGCATGAGGTTTCACATCACGACAGCAACCATCTCCTCATTTTTTACACTCTGTTTTGTTTGTTTCACCTCTTGGGCAGCTTTCAGATGAGAAATTTTTTTGCATCATGACCCTGATCAAAATGCAGCTGACATTGTGGAGAACAATGCCAGTGCATTTAAATGGACGACGCGTGCGGTGGCTGAAGAATGGCACTAAATGAAACAGGCTTCAAAGCAGGGTGGCTCAGCCTGCCTTTGTTACCCAGACTTTGTATGAGGATGGATAAAAACCTTGAGTTGATTCTGTGAATATGCAATGGCTTACAACAAATCCCTGGGCTGTGTCAAGAGCTCTCGTTTGAGCCGCTGTGCTCTACAACAACGCCGCTCCACTGGGAGCAACAGTTTCAGCATATACGCCAAAGGGTTACATGAATTATCAATAACAGCGTATTCTGCTCACTATATGCTCTGTTCAGTCATTCTAAATGGACAGTGTGCTCTTATCACTCTCTGTTGCTGGGTAACAGCTGAAGAGAACCGTTATGTGCTTCTAGTGCCTTTAGAGGGGCCATTTTGACTCATAATTCCTGAAAAGGGTCTCTGAAAGCAGCTGTGTCTTTGTGAGGTAAAAATGGCACCTCTGTACACACAATACAATGTGACCCAATAAGCCCAAATCATTTAGAATTATTCCTCCTTGAAAAGAAAGACTAATGACGTAAACTACTGTGATACACTATAGCTCAGGAACAGCATGTATGCTATGAGCTTTTAAATGAATGTCCTTGTTTTTGGTTTAATTATCCCTGAAAAATAAACACGCAATGTTTGCAATGGCTAAAGTGATAATTCAACCAAAATTTTTTAAATAAAAATAACCTGTTTTCATTTACGCATCATCCTAAACCCGCATGACTGTTCTGCAGAACACAAAGGAAGATAATCGAAAGAATGTTTTTGTCCATAAAAGGAAAGGAAATGGGTTTTTTTTTTGTTTTACGGCTTTAGAACAACATGAGGGTAAGTAATTGGGATGTGCCCAAAGCCGAATACCTTATTTGAAAAGGCATGGATAATGGCTTAAAAATGCAAAAAAAAAAAAAAATGCAAAAATAAATAAAATAAATAATATATATATATATATATATATATATATATATATATATATATATATATATATATATATATATATATATATATATATATTAATGTTATATTTTATTTGGTACTGTCCTGAGTAAGATATTGTACATAAAAGATATTAACATTTAGTTCACAAGACAAAAAAAATTGCTGAAATTATTAAAATAACCCCACTCAAAAGTTTGGGAACCCTTGGTTCTTAATACTGTGTGCTGTTACCTGATGATTCTCGACTGTCTTTCTGTTTTGTGATGGTTGTGCATGAGTCCCTTGTTTGTTCTGAACAGTTAAACTGAGCAGCGTTCTTCAGAAAAACCTTTAAGGTCCTGCAGATTCTTCAGTTTTCCAGCACCTTTGCATATTTGAACCCTTTCCAGCAGTGACTTTATGATTTTGAGATGCATCTTTTCAGACTGAGGACATTTGAGGGACTCAAACACAACTATTTAAAAAGATTCAAACATTCACTGATGCTCCAGAAGGAAACAAGATGCATTAAGAGCTGGGGGTGAAAACTTTTGAACACAATGAAGATGGCCAAATTTGTCTTATTTTGTTGAAATATATATTTTTTTCTATTTAGTTCTGCCCTTCGTAAGCAACAGAAGATACTTGTATGTTTCCCGGTACACAAATTAAGTACAATTTACCTTGATCTTCAAATTCCAAAAGTTTTCACCCCCCAGCTCTTAATGAAAGACATCATCACAAAACAGAAAGACAGTCGAGGATCATCAGGTAACAGAACACAGTATTAAGAACCAAGGGTTCCCAAACTTTTGAGTGGGGTTATTTTAATAATTTTAGCATTTGTTTTGTCTTGTGGACTAAATGTTAATATCTTTTATGTACAATATCTTACTCAGGACAGTACTAAATAAAAAAATAACATGCATTTAGTATGATCTCTCTTATTTTTTGAAAATTACTCGCATTTTCACAGATTCTGCAAAGGGTGCCCAAACTTTCGCCCCACTGTATATATATTAAATTTATGCATTTAGCTGACGCTTTTATCCAAGGGCTTCCCATATAATCTGGTGTTTTTATGGTATAACCCCGTCGGATTCCAGATTTAATGCAAACAGATACAGCTTTGATACTGAGATTGCCACAGATATTGGCTTTGCCTATTGGTGAATAACTTACAGAATGCTAATTTTTTGTGCAAACTATGCATTTAAGAGTGTTAATTGTATCTCAGCAAATTACAAATGTTGATCCCACTTTAGGTGGCCTAACTACTATATACGTACATCAAAAAGTACTTGCAATGTACTTGCTGTATTGTGTTCATACTATATTGTAAAACATTTTCACTGCTATTGAGGTGGGATGCGGGTACGGTTAGGTACATTTTGTAGTATGGGTAGGTTTAAGGGTGGGTTAAGGAGAAAGGGATGGGTCAACAGTGTAATTATAAATGTAATTGTAAGTATATAGTAATTAAGGCCACCGAATATAAAGTGTCACAATAGTATTATGTCCTTTTAGTTACAAGATGTGCATAGGTAATTTCTAACAAAGTTGAGCACAAACCCTGTTTTTTTTTTTTTAATAGCTTGTCTTTGACATTCACAGTGAGACACCATTTTTTTTTTACAACAGGTCCCTGCTAAACTCACTCTCACTACTGACAGGCTGCCTGTGAAAGTCTGCCTGTGAAAAGCAAACTAAGTCTATGCACCTAGCTTTGTGTCTGCCATCGATTGTTCTCTCTCCTCTCATCTGCCATCCATAGGCCTGTTGCTATGATGCCGTTGGTTTTCTGAAGCAAGCTGAATAGGCTCTACAAAGAAACGCATTTACTGAAGAGAGATGGTGTGTTCTGAAGACACAGTGGCATTCATCTAGCCTTGTTATTCCGTCCCTGAAATGAACGTGTCCTTCCTCTCATGCCCTTTACTCTGTTATGCTCAAAGGGCATGGTGAGGAAAATCCACTCTGGCATCCATTCGCTCCACAGACGTAAACAAAACAGCACTCTGTCAGATGTACAGCTTCAGCTAGGTTCAACACTATAATTTGAAGATAAGAACAAACTACATATCATGAAAGATTTTGCCCTCTCCTTCCCACCCACTCACTCATGAAAGCTGTTTTACATATCACCATTTTATACCCTAAAAGACAGACATGCACATGAAGTATGTAGACTACAGATAAGAACAAAAGAAAAGAAGGCGATATGACTCGAACACTCCAATGGGATCATATGCATCACCATGACGATGTGGGAGAAGCTAACATTTCATAAGCTCTGCATTCCTGGGTCATTTGCATATGCATCAGTGCTTGTTATTCTATCATGCTCCTCTGTCCAAGTCTTTGGAGTATGTTGAAGATGTTTACACATTGGAGGACGACCGAGATCACAATAAATAAGTCAACTAACTATCTCACAATCTCTGTTTAACTAATTAAACCAGGAAATCAGGATTTATATATATAAATCCTGATTTCCTGGTTTAATTAGTTAAACAGAACAGAATAAATTGTGTAAAAGGAATTACCGGTACATCACTTTCTCAACCAATTGATTCTCTGCGGTTATTTAGTCAGAGTCCAAACAGCTGATAATAGCATCCAGTAAGCAACAAGCATAAACAAGCGTAAATTTTTAATTAAAAAAAATTCATAAAAATGGAGTCATAAAACCTTTCAAATGCGTCCTCTATCCATAATATTGCTGTCTCCAATAAAGCTGATTGTCTAAATCAGATGAAAGAATATACACAGATCAAACACCAAGTGAAAACAGTTTTAAACAAATACTGTATATGTCAGTGGATTTTGATGTGAGAGCACAACAAGGGATGGACCTTTTTACTAGATGGAATCCATGGTTGATTATGGACTTGTATTTTGGCCAGAAGTAACCATTTAAATTTGAAAATGACTTAATGATGGATTTGTTTCTTACTAAGGCACTGATTTTTGCTTTACAAGGCATTAATTGATTGACTGGAGTCGTCTTGATTACTTGTAGATTACTGTGATGTTTCTATCAGCTGTTTGGACTCTCATTGACGGCACCCATTCGCTGCAGAGGATCTGTTGGTGAGCAAGTGATGTGATCAATATGTGCATTGCACAATATCTTGATTTTCATTTGGTTATCCCTTTAGCTAGATCTAGACAAATGTTATTGATATTAATTAATTACCGTATTGGAAATTAATCTAGGCTTTTCTTCTGATCTAATAAAATTGCGGAAACAAATTAAACAGAGCTCTAGGATAAATTTGCAAGAGAAACAGCAACACAGTGAACAGTGAAGTGTGAATCTGGCAAGCGATTAACAAAAGCTGTTAAAGTGTTTATGTGCAGAGGAGAGCTCTTGTGTTTTAAACACGAGTGCAGAGGTCACACTCACACCTGTCCACACTCAAAACTGTGAGTTTGCATGAGAATTATTTTCAGAGAGCCATAAAAACAGCTCGCATTTATGTTCATTTTCATGTCCCTGCTACCCTCACAGGCATTGAAAGCATAGCTTAGTATGTTTTCGAACTGCTACGTAGGTTGTGCTTCTGAACTCTATGTCTTGCTATGATCCATTATTTGCCAGTGCGGGTCAGATTTTGAAATGTAATTGTTACTGACAGGGTCATAGGGGCATAACCACCATTGGTTTAGTATCGATCAGCGAAAATCTGCATCATTCACGTCAGTGGCTAAAACACCTGTGGGCCTCACGATGCTCACGGTCATTTATCTTCCTGCTGCTAAAAGCTGACCTAGCAATCAATACAACCCAAACACACAGGTATCAAAACAAGCCAGGATCGAGCTGCTGCCCCTGATTTACTCACCACAAAAGTTTTACAGTGTGCATGCAATTAACACCAGGCTGTAAACAAATCTGAGTGCCATTCTGTGAACAGAAGCGAGAGGTTTCACAGAACACCGTCTCATGTTTACACATTCAGACCGGCCTCACCGCAAATGGAATAAATAAACTGCGGGACCGCTAATGCAAGAATTATTGCCAGCCAATGCAGTAACTGAAATGCAGTGGGAATAAATAACATTTGTTTAATCCCTTAAAAGAGGGGCAGAAAAGAGAAGGGAATAAACGTTACGTGCTTGGGATTACAGCAGTTCCCTGAGTAGCATTCAAACCTCCTCGGCTGCATCATCTTATCAATCACTAGCTAAGCACTCAGGACATCTCTGAATGCATTAATTTTCACTGATGTCAGCCACAAAGGGAGACAACATGAAATACGAGCAAAGCCCTGGTGAAGGGCTTTCTTCTTTGACTCAACTGAATCCAATCGCGACTGCATTAATTCTGCGCAGCTGCAGAGCAGAATTGTAATCTTCTCTCAGTCTCCTTTCTCTTTCCCTTTCCTTTTTTCTCCCGCAAGCAGACTTAGCATAATGCTGCTGTGTCTCAATGAGAAGCCTTCAGGCAGTTAGCATTGCTCACTGATGGCAGGCTTTTGTCCACCTAAAGGAGCGCTCCCTATCAAGGACTTCTAAAACTCAGCACTCAGAATAATGTGCATCAGTTTACGGCTTACAATGTCTCCATGCTGATGAATGGTATTTGAGCAGTAAAGTCCATGAAGCGTAAAATAAATCTATCATTTATTGTTTTAACACACCAAATGTCACCCTTAACTTTCAGATGTCAGACTAAACAAATGAACTAAACAGGCCATTTGGAGAACACAATTATTATGTGTTGACCTTCTTTTGGGTGAAGATAGGCAGAGAATCCTCTGGAGTGTTTGACGATGGTGGGGATGATAGGCACTTACTCATTTGTGCCGCTTGTTGCATTCGGTCGGAAAGTGGTTCTGAAGCAATTTTTCATGGCAGCAAATATGAATAATAACAATCCCTGGTGATACATAATTACAGCAACCTTGTAGACCACAGAAAGGGCACAGCAGCAAGAGCCATCTCTTCTGAAAACTATTTACCATACGAAAGATAAAACTATGGAGCATATTTACATCAGGGTTTGGCCCATTATAAGCCTACAGCATAATACCAGATACGTCTGATTCCACTCCAGGAGGACCACCTTCCTCCGAAAGTTAGATGTAACCTGTTCCAACATACATGCCTGGAAGTTTCAACTGATCCTGAAGACATAGATAGCTCGAGTTAGTTTAATTAGGGTCGGAGCTGGAGTGGGGGATATGGAAAAAAAAAAGATTATATAAAAATTATATTTATTAAATATCACAATTCATGATTTTATCATGATTCTCTGTCATGTTGGTTTTACTATTTTACTATTTTGTTACTAAGTTGTTTTTGCAGTAGAGGAAAATTAAATCCCCTATTCTAAAGACAAAGCCTTTCAAGGTAAAAATCTTTGAGATTGTTTTATCATTGTTATAAAAAATATGAACAGAGACACACATTACAACTACACATAATATATACGAATAAAACAAACAGTTCTTCATTTTCAAGTACAGTAGGTGTATTTAGCAGGAGCATTCAAGAAACTGAATGAACAAATATAAAAATTAAACACTATATAGACTGATTCCTATTAAATCGGCTGTATTAAAGTTATTCAGTCAAGAGTGGTGAGTGATTTTTCTCTTTGTGTGTTGTTGTTTTAGTAACGTTAAAGGGGGGGTGAAATGCTATTTCATGCATACTGAGTTTTTTACACTGTTAAAGAGTTGAATTCCCATGCTAAACATGGACAAAGTTTAAAAAATTAAGTTGTACGTTTGAAGGAGTATTTCTGTTCCAAAAATACTCCTTCCGGTTTGTCACAAATTTCGGAAAGTTTTTTTCGAGTATGGCTCTGTGTGACGTTAGATGGAGCGGAATTTCCTTATATGGGTCCTAGGCCACGTCTGCCGGAAGAGCGCGCGCTCCCGTATAGCAGAGCAGAGAGAGCACAACAGACTTCACTGATCAGAGCGAGAGCGTCGCGAAATGTCACAAAAGGAGTGTGTTTTTGGTTGCCAGGGCAAGACAACCCTGCACAGATTACCAAAAAAACAGCATTAAGGGACCAGTGGATGGAGTTTATTTTTACAGAGCATCAACGGAGTTGTGCAAGTGTTTTTGTTTGTTCCCTGCATTTCGAAGATGCTTGTTCACAAGGCCCAGTTTGAATACGGATTTGCGTATCGTTTATTTCTTAAGGATGATGCAATCCCAACGAAAAAGGGTCACGATCGTGTGTTGGAACCGCAGGCGGTGAGTAAAACTGCTTAAAATATCTCTGCCTTCTTGTTAGTGCGTCCGCCTCCCATGCCGAGACCCAGGTTCGAGCCCCGCTCGGAGCGAGTCGTTGCTGCTGCTGCTCTCGTTCAGTTTCAGCCTCGGGATCTGATTCTGGATCATAAATAAATGGCTGAATCTGACTGTTAGCCATGGTTTGTTTTGGATGTTTTTTCCCTCACGGTAATGTCACAGCTTCCAAACGCTTTCAACGCAAAAGCCTACTGGCCCTCATGATTCTTTAGCTCCGCCCACATGTCACGCCTCCAGCCGGTCATGTTTTTCCGGGACAAATCGGTACAGACTATCTTTCTCTTATGAATATAATAAAACTAAAAACTTTTTGGAGTTATGAAGGATGCAGTGCTACTCTATAGGTACTCAAGATTAACAGGATATTGAGTGAAAACGAGTATTTCACCCCCCCCCCCTTTAAAGGAATAGTTCAAGCAAAAAAAAAAAAAAAAAATCTGTCATCTGTCTTTCTGTCTTAGTATTACTCCCTCAAAAGTTGTTTTAAACCTGAATGATTTTCTATCTTCTGCTGCAGACAAAGGCTATTTTTGAGAATGTGAAAAACAAACAGTTGCTAGTCCCCATTGGCTTCCATAGTATTTTAAATGTGGACCAGCAACTGTTTGGTTACCCACATTCTTCAGAATATCTTCTTTTGTGTTCAGCACAAGACAGAAATTAACACATGTTTGGGATGACATGTTAGTGAGTAAATAATGACAGAAATTACATTTTAGGATTTAATGACAATCAGCAGCATGTTTAATACTGTCCTGTTAAGACCTGCACGCATCTAATATACAGGCATGCATCCGTTTTTCTCTTAACTGTTTACTTTTATTTTAGACATAAGTAACTTAATCTATATGTAAACCAGGTATGACAGTCTCCTGGAGGGCCGTAGCCCTGCAGAGTTTAGATGCAACCCTAATTAAACACACATAATTCAACTAATCAGGTCCCTCAGGCTTATTTGAAAACTGCATGCTTTGTTGGAGCAGGGTTGGAACAAAACTCTGCAGGGCTGCAGCCCTCCAGGAACTGAGTTTGACACCTCTGATGTAAACCTTGTGTGTTTTGACAGTGTAAGTGCAAAAGATAACTTAGTTCAGTAATCAAGCGCCTGTTTGACAGGTTTTTTAGTGTGTGCGCGCCTGGTGCATGCGCTCAGAAAAGGCTCACGTCAGACCAACGTCTGAATAAAACATTTCACTGGCAAGGCTTTAAAGCACATGCAAATAATATACTTTTGTGACTGTGAAAAAGTGCAGTGTCCCTTGAGAGTAACTCTACCACAGAGTTAACACTGATGTGAATGCATGTGGTGTTGTACGTTAATGTTATATTGAGATGGAGGTGCCAGAACTCCTGCTGATAGAATGTGCTCTGTGACACAACACTACGATATTTCTTTAAAAGCAGATCGTGGAGACATTTTTATCGTTGTTGGAGCTAAACTTTGGATAAACGTATCTGCAAAATTTATAAAGGTAGGACTGGACCCTTCTAATAGCTTACAGTTCTTGAACAAACAGAACAATACAGTTTTGAGAATCACCAGCAGTGTTAAAATCGCAAGATGCATTCTAATATAACTCAAGTTTTTGAGGTGCCAGATTGCCCAATGCCATTTTAAAAGCTCCTTTTTAAAATGTATTTTTAAGGCATTTATTTGCAAAAATACATTTGTAAATTTTCAGGAATTTTCATAATCAGTAATACTTACATTTAACAATGAATGAAAAAATCGATAGCAAAAAAATAAATAAAAATAATAATAAATAAATAAATAATCCCACCTAGACTGTATATTCCAATAATAGCTGTAATTATGTATAATCTATACATACTAAAGAAATTAGAGTATTGATATTTTCTCTAAATACATCTTCAGTTTGCTGTATTTTAACATATTTTATTTATCATGTACATATTATTATTATTATTATTATTATTTATTATTAATAATACTAGAAAAACCTTGTAATTTCTGCTCATATCATTTCTATATTTTAAATATTCTGTATCAATTAGTAGCATAGTAGCATTATTTCTGACTTGAAATTTAAGTCAAACAATATCACAGTGTGAAAACAGCTTACAACATACAGTTAGGGTAGATGGTGTTGTGAGCAAACCTGCATGTTCCCCGCGAACACATGAACAGCGCTCGTTGTCATGTTAACACACGATCAGGGTTCTGCAAAGAACATAATCTGTGCGCATCTGTGTCGGAAGTGACATACAGCACACACAGCACGCGAGCTGCAGCGCGCTCTCTAGCTTTGGATGAATGTACAGCTCAAAAAAAAAAAAAAAAACCTTAGTTGAAGGCAGAGTGATTCCAGCGGATGGCACCTGGTGGTAATGGTCACAGCATTGAGCAATGTAGAGGAGAATCTTTGTCCTTGAGAATTTAATTAATCAGTTTTGATCATTTTGATTTATTGCAGTTGCCAAAAGCACTCTCAGAATGTGTCTTTGCTTTTAAAATGATAGACGCATTACCGATGAGTGAGTTTAACAGTTTAACTTGATTTAATTTGACACAGCATCTTAAAAACTTGGTCACGGCACAAACGACTGATCTAGAATCGCGTTTAGCACCTTGTGGAACACAACAACATTCTGTGTGAACCAATCCTTATAGGAGAGAAAGTGCTTTTTTTTTTTTTTTTTGAAAAAATAATATAAATTCCTGTTTGCGCACAGCTTCCCTGTCAAACAAATATATTTATTGAAGAATAGTATATCTAAATATCAGGTCAGAAGTAGGGCTGGGACAACGCGTCGAGGTCATCGATGACGTGGACGTAAAATATGCGCATAGATTTGTCGACCTGTTTTTATTTCTCTAAAAAAACGTCTGAAAAACGTTTACCTTATGTACGCTGAATATACTTGATGGCCGGATCAACATTCTGTCCAACGTTATATAACCAATCCAAGGGTTTTTCTGCATTGATCTTTTTTTTTTTTTTTTTTTTTTGGCGGCTGTCAAAGCCTTATTTGATCGGTGAGTGATGTAGAATAGAATGACTGCTGACAGGGCGCGTACGAGAGAGAGAGCCCCGGCTGCGCGCGCACTCACAGTCTTCAAACAACACGAGGCTTCTTGCTCTCTCTCTCCCTTGTGCATATTATTTAAAATCATTAAACACCATAGAAAAAGGGCGGAACGCCAAAGTTTCATGTGGAGCATTCAGAGATTTTTTTTTTTTTTTCTCCATGACAGGCTGCTGGCTCCCACTGTTAATTTTTTATTTTTATTTTTTATTTTATTTTTTGGGGGGGGGGGGGGGGGGCACTCTCTGTATTAGCTTAAAGCCCTCAAGTTTACATTGGTTACTGTATTCTTTCAATTGCTCTAAACAAGTATTTTGGGTGACCTTTTTTATTGAATGCTAGACATCAAGTTGTTATTTTCATCTGAAAGAAGAACTTTTTTTCAGTAAGCTAGGCCCTATGTGTTCAGTAAGCTTGTTTCAGTAAGCTATGTGTTTTCAAGGCTTCAAGGTTTTATTGAATGCTATCTCTATACAAGTGCAAAGTAATGCATTCTTATTCAGTCTTTTATTTTATAATTTTAAGAGCAATAAACATATATTGCAATGTTAAGGAATTCATGTTTTTTTTTTTTTTCATTCAGATATGTAAATCAACATGTATAAATTGTTAGTAGTCAATTAATGGGGAGATAATCGAAATCAAATCGGTCGGAAAAAATTAATCGTTAGATTAATCGATGCATCGAAAAAATAATCGCTATATTAATCGTTTAAAAAATAATCGTTTATCCCAGCAGGATTTCTGAAGCGCTCATTGACCCCCAAACCCCCCTATCAAGAAATAACAGACCGCATTCTACATTGGAGATCAACCAAGCCATGTAATAAAATAAGTTAATAAAATAAGAATGTCCCCAGTTAGTTAATGACTTACATCAAGTGTCTTTCCCCCTGAAATTTAGAAATCTAAATCTACAGATGCAAACAGATGGGGGGTAGGCTACACTCTAAAAAATGTAGTAAATCTGAGTAACTGCATCTGTACATTAATAAATAAAATTGAGTAGAAATAAGTTAACATTGAACATTAAAAATAACAATATTTATAAATTAACTTTTTATGTATGAACTTTTTTTTATTTCCTCTAAACCTTTATAAAATAGTATTCCATACAACCACAAATACATACATGACATTGGCTTTTATTTAATTTTATTTAATTTTTACTCAATTGTTTTGGTAAGTTTAATTCAAACAATCAAGTAAGATTTTCAGAGATCTCATTAAGTTAATTAAGTTAAATATTTACTAAGCCACAGAATATTTTTTTTTTTTTTTAAGTGTAGTAGCCTAGGTTTAAAACAAACTCCATCTAAATGTGGATTTTGAAGGTTTTATTTGATGATGGTGATGATACAGTCCTCCCTCAAATGTGAAACTATCCTTGTCAGTCACCATCAGTTATTGTGTATGTGTACATGGTTTCTGTCTGAACTGATTATTTTGTAGACATCTTTTGAAAATTAGAGTTTGAGGAAGATAAAATTAATTAACTTTTTTTATTATTTTTTTTTAAAAAGGAAGTCAGTGTTGCGTTAATATATATATATATATATATATATATATATATATATATATATATATATATATATATATATATACTTTTTTTGTTTTAAAATAAGAAAAAAAATATGTAATTATGAGAAGTGTCCTTTATTTCACTTGAGCCCCTGCCCCTCAAAATGTCTGTGCACGTCCCTGATACCAATAAATTGCTGACAAAAAAAAAAAAAAAAAAAAACTATAGGTGCTGTTTGTCCAGTTGGCTATTACAGAGCAGGGTGAGCAGCAGTCTTTTACAGTGATGTGAAGCTTTGAACTATGTAGCCTTATCTCCAGGGTGTTTTCTTGAGATTTGTTTTCAATAACACACTGGACTACGGGGAAATAACTGTTTGAGGACCTCCGAGATTGACAATGAAATAGGTCAATTCAATTCCAAGAATCAATATTCAAAACTGCTCAATAATTGTCAAAACCGGAGTGAACATTTGAAAAAGTAGTTCCTGTAGGGAGGGATTCAGAATAAATCGTGCCCTCACTGATAGCGTCGTTTATTTTCACGTGCTGTCTGCATTGTTTTAGTAACCGATTCACTAAAGGAATTATGCAAATCAGTTAATGAAACAAACATGCCCCCAAAAACTGTGCTGAATGCAATTCGCAGGGGTTTGCACTGAATACAAGTGTACAGTGAATTCTCCTCACGATACGTAATGAAAGCCATGGGTTTCTTTTGCACATCCTCATCAACACTTCATGTAATTAACAGTATTAAGTTAATATATATATATATATATATATATATATATATATATATATATATATATATATATATATATATATATATATATATATATATATATAATGTGTGTGTGTGTGTGTGTGTACAACAGCTCAGTAATTCTCTTGAGATTAGTTACAATAATTACACTTTAGAATGACTTGAGAGTACAGTGTAGTCATTATAATGTTCTTGTTTTTGAACAAATTTTTTTCCTGAAGTTTGCCATCTTCTGTTCCCCTATACTTTTAATTAGTTACTTAAAGCTGACATTTTCATTACATATATATACACACTTTTTTTTTCCCCCAGCACATGACCACAAAACTTCATTACACTCTTGGCTGTAGACCATTTGTTATAACTTTGAAGGGCTTTATTGCGAGTAATAACTTTCCAATGAATTAATTATGCCTTCATTTTTGTACTTTGCAATTGGAAAAGTTTTCACAGAGGGACATTTTCTCTGAGGATGAAGTTAAAAAGCCACCAAAAAAAAAGCACCGTGATTGGCTGACCCTGTCAATGAGACAATGCACGCTTATCGTGTTTGCGATCGGTCTTCAAACAAGCCCATGGAAATGGATGCGACTATGTGCAGAGATAATACTCACTCAGACATTACCACTTTGCCAAATCTAAGAACTCAAAATGAATGGCTAGAAACATCAACTTATCAGAAAGTAAGACTATTATTTAATGACACAATTGTTAAACCTAAACATATTACACAAAAATGCATGAGCTCACAGGAGACCTGAATATTGACATACATTTAGAGGTAAAGTCTCTGTACATTTTTTCCACCACGCTTAGAAGTTCAACAAACTCATACTTTTCACCTGCACCATTTACTTTCCACTTTGATACACATCATTTTATTTTACCCTCAAGAGACATGTCTTACTTTCAACGAAGCCTTGAGGGGCAAACCTTAAGGATCCCTTCCACTGATTTCCCAAACCTCCCACTATTGTTATCAACCTGACCCAACCCTCTTCCCCTGACAGAGAAATACTTACTGTAAGATGTGTTGCTCCATTACGTGGCTATTTACGTCCTGAGGAACTTACACTCTGATCATTCAGATGTGAGGTGGAGAAATATTATTTATTCATCAGAAGAGTGTGGGTGTGGAGCACAACTCTGTCATCTTTATGGCCTGGAGGGAGCTGCGTCCTTGTAATGCAAATGAGGCATTGTGCCGCCTGAGTTTCCGATAGATCTGCAGGGCCATATCTGTGTCCTCTGGGCAAATGCTTCATTTGCACACATTTAACACAAATGTTGTGTCAAGCTAGACACGTTCAACACCGGTCACCTTTCCCACTTGAATGTTTTGACCTATATAAAAACTTCTGACAGCATGATTCTTCTAATTAAAATTCTGTCAGCTATTACTCTTACCCTCATGTAGAAAAAAGTTTGAACTGGTTTCATCAACAGAATGAACATCAGAGGTCCCGAACAATGCTGGACCCTGTTGACTGTCCTTTTCAGGCCTTTTAATTTCATAAATAAATGATCAGATCTAGTAAATTAAACCATGCATTGATTTCCAGGTCAAACCTGTCATGAGTTCATGAAGAAAAACTCAGAGAAACCCAGAGCAATTCAGTATCTTAACCTTAACATCAAGTGATTTCATACAAATATGCAGAAGGTCCTAAGTGAAGACATCCAGTGAGATGGACTGCTCATTTCAATTAATTAGGTCAGGATGGCAATTATGAGTGAACAGGGGAATCCTGAATGTTTCGACAATGCTCTTTTAGTGGGGGATGGGATGAAATTTGTGGACTTCAGCATGATTTTCAATGCATGGTGGCTCCAGCAAGAAACCACAGCCACTTATTTCCCCAGAGTGAGAGATGCCCTATCGATCAGACTCTTTCTGCCTCACTCCTGAGATAAAGGCTGGCATATGGCTGGTGCCTTGGGCCGCTGGAACATGGTGCATGCATTATGCTGCCATTATTGCACCAGAGTCCCTCCACACCAAACACGTCGATTAAAAAGTGGCTAGACACTTTCACTGTGCAGTGTTGAGAGACAGATTAAACTCGTGTGTGGAAGGGTGTTGATGCACCGTGATTTTTCCTAAAAGTTGTTTCATTTCAAATTATTAGTAAATAAATATGATGCCACAACACAGAGAAAAGTTTTATTTTGCAGTTATGATCCTGTCTGGAATTGAGGATCACATATAAGGGAATGCTATCTTTCTATAAGAAGGTGTGATTGTGAATTGCTGTGTTCAGTGAATCTGTTCACATTATTCATCTCCACAAATCAGCACTGAAAAGAATCGAAAGGCTCTGCAGTTAGACAATTTCTTCTCTAAAGGCCACAGCGACAAAGAATTTCAGTTTCATTGCGTGATAAAATAGGGTTTATCAGCTTATAATATGCATAGCCTACCTTTCAAAACCAGAGGAATATGATGACGTGTTCACGAGACAGGATTTATAATTATGATGACCTCTACAATACTCTCCTTTAATGTATGGTTTTGTGTAATATACCCAGAGTCTGGCTCTGATAGTTGGAGGAAGACTGTACTCTCGGGTTACCTGTCCAAATCTAGCCAACCACCCCACTCACGACTGTAGTCTTTTGCATGACCTGAAATGACCCGTGTTTAAGCACTCTCTTTTGAATTCATTATCCTGCATTTCTGCCAAATACTGTACAATATGATTGTATTGGCCATGGAGACTCACTTGTTTGAAGAATTTTATGGAAATTGATAAATGGGACAGTGTAGTCTATTCCTACTGAATAATGCATATGTGCTGAAGTTGCATACAGGTAGAAATAAAAAGAGCAGCATTGTGTGTACTAAGTACAGGCTGTGCATGAATACTCAGATTGCTATTGCAGATCCCTTTCTTTTGCTATATGTACCGTATATTTAATAAATTAATGCAATGCCCTTAACCTGGATCCATTGGTCCTCAGAGGCGTATGGTCAATGATTTATTTCAGGTATCAAATTAGCCCTGCTGTCACCACAGACACCAGAGATCACAGATTCATAGTTGATCTATTGCTAAATTCACCATTCATCTTTTGCCCTGAGAAAATATTGACAGCAAACCTTGCCATCCATCAGAGCTGACAGATCACCATATTGCGATCCACACCCATCCCATTATCATATTTAAACAAGAAGCCACTAGTGATTACCCAAATGATCTATTACCACTGCAATAAGAGGCAATTCTTTATTGATGAACAGAATGCAGTGATCACCTTGTCGACAGAATTTGTCATACTGTAAATCTGACCACCTGTTCAGGGATGGTTTGATATTCACAAAAGTGGACAGGGAAAATATTTAACAGTTAGACGGTACATAAAGTGTATGGAATGAGGGACAACTGGAGTAAGTTATTGCTGCGTTTGAAGTCAAATCATGGCAAGAATAAAGACAGTCGGTTAAGTTAATGTGGGAGTTGGAGAGGAGCCAAGGAGGTACATCCAGGTGACAAATAACAAGTATCTCTGCAGGAGAGGCTGCGGGCAGCCATTATTCCTCCTGACAGGTCACTTCCTAAGGGCATAGACTTGTTTTAATGCTCTGTATGAAGCTACAGCTGTAACGTGGTGGGTCTTAAAACTACATGGACAAATTTCAATAGCAATTTATCTTTGTCAGTGGCATATCTTAACATATATGTCAGTCTGAATGGGGGTTATCTTACAATTATTATTATTGTTTTTATTTTTTATTATACATTTCTATATGAATTTTTTCATAAACACTATTATTAAATGAAATATATATATTTGTATAAACAACGTTTTGTTATACATTAATTTGGTATACATATTTAATATTGATTCTTTTTTTTTTTCTTTTTTCTTTTTTAATGAGCCATATTAGGTCACATCCAAGACTTAGATTTAAAAGAAATTCTGTGGCCAGGGGTTTTCGGCTTTGGTGTAATTTGTCAAAATTACTTGTAAAGAAATCTATTTTTGAACTGAAAAACCAGGGCACAAGACCTCCCATGTGTTAAGGCCAAGCTTTTGTGAGTAAGAACATTAAGACATTTCCGGAGCTGAAGCGTGTGTTCAAAATATCCACCCATTCTCTGCCAGCATCCAGAGGCATATCCTAGAAGCTAATGGAATGGCACAAAGACTCACAGTTAAAAAGTTCACTTTCCCTTTTTTCCTAAGCGAGCCGAACACCATGGATCGCTACTCTGGAAAAGTCTGTGTGTAAACTGGACACCTGGAAGGGATTAGTTAATGATCACTGGAGTCAGATCAAACACATAGCGACTGGTTCAAGATGGGCCGTCTGCTATCGATCAGTCTTCTTTTACTTTACAGCGAAAACCATTTCAGTTGTTTGTGTGTAGTGTCAGAATAAAGTCATTCGTCTTTCATGTCAACATATTAAATAGTGTGACCATGTGTGCTCATGCAGGGGTTCTTTAAACCAAAGCATCAGAAATCAAAGCAAAGCAGAAGACAAAGAAGACAAAAACAGGCCCCCTATCCAATCTCCGCCCCCCATCGCCCCACCAACCACAACACACAGCATCTCGTACAGTGTCACACAAATCTGGGAAGCTGTCAAAGCTCCGAGAAGATAAATGTCCTTTATTGTCTGCAGGCAAAGCAGAGGATACAATCAGTCATGATTAAATGTTTAGAAAGCTTAAGGAAATGGCCCGTTAAAAATATTTTCCAGACCATTTTACACATGCACTTGGTGTCCAGAGCTGAGGGTCTTTACTTGACCTTACTCAGGGTTCACACTTTGATATACATTTTTGAAGCTATAGTATACAAAAAAAAAAAAAAAAAAAAAAAATTCCTTGACACAATTTAATATAACAACAAATCTGCTCTTTTTTCTCTTCAGTTGAAAAGTAAAACACTGAAAACTTAATATTGAAATATGTGATTATAAATACATTTTGCACTACATCATATAAATTCTGCAATGCTGCATTTATTGAGGCATCTTATGATACCCTATTGAAGTCTAACTCTTAAAAATGCATCTTTAGACCCCTCTGCTTTTAAACACAGGAAAATGTTTTTTTTTGGAACAGACTTCATGCAAGTTATTGAAATGAAAATGTGATGGAGTCTTCATAGCAGGTGTAGAGTTTAAATTCAAGAGAATAACCTTTGAATTAATTATTTGCTTCTAGTGCCACTATAGGTCAGTTCTGAATCATGAGCAATCGGAACATAAAGTGTTCTCTTTTTCTTTTCTTTTTTTTTGTTCTATTCTTCTCTCTGGGAAAGGGTAGGGGGTAAATCCCATCCCATGCTCACTTCGGTTTGAAACCTTTTCTCTCCAATTATCCCATTAGCTTTTGAATAGAATCATTGCCAGTAAAGGACAACGTATTTTGGACAATTTCTGTAAACATTCACAGCTTTTTCTAGTTTTTACCAACCTAGCAATCAAGCGCAACATTTTTGATAGTTTAATGACAATTTAAGAACAAATGCCTAATTTTAAGAGCGAATCAATAGATTAGAATTGTCTTTAACATAGCCTGTATGTTAACACTTGTTTATTGTAATATTATATCATAATCTACAACTTTAGGACAGAAAGATCCTCTGAATTCCAATTAAATGCTGGATAAGTAGCCTTCCGCTGCTCTGAGTGAAAGTACAAATTGTTTTAACCTCAGTAAGAAAGAAGGGTGAATGACATCGTGAATACAGAAATGAGCTCATGGCCCTCTGCTAATGGGAGACACTGGTGATATATTCGTCTCCAGTGGAATGGAAGTGAGAAAAGGAATGTCACAATGGCTACCCTGTCACATTGCTATCAGCAGATTAGTGTGAAGGCTTATGGTCACTTTGTCTGATCCCAGCCAGCTGATGTCTAATGACCTGTATCTAAAGCTCTCTGAAGTTCCATTGAATAAGGGTGGTCATTTTATCACACATTTCAATTGGACTTCGTAATGCCTTTACTATTTGAAATTGGAGTAGACGTCTATAGAAATAAAAAGTGTTTAGAGTGCAAATGTTCTTAAGTAAAAACCTGTCTCATAGAATTAGGCGACTTCAACCCAAACCCCCATCGTAATCCCAAGATCATCTGTAACCCTTCTGAAAGCAACATCAAATATGAATTACTTTGTTGGAGGAGATGACATTTCTCTTTTTAGGTTGCTGATAATCCGATAGCAAAGGAAAAGCCAAAGAAGAGATATTGAGAAAATGAAGATTCATAAGAGATTAAATATATCAGCACTGCAGACATTTCCTGGACTGACAAATATAAGTTACAGTTGTAGAGCCACTGTAAGTATGGATTGGTTTATTTTGGGGGAGGGGCACCAATCTCAAATTAGGGGTGGCATGGTTCGCTGAAAAAAAAATATGCACACACGGTTCGGCACGCGCTGGGACCACGGTTGAACTTAAATCTGACAAAGCATCTGTAATAGCATGTAAAACAAACAGGGTTCAGTTAATTTACGTTTCTGTTAATGGATGCGCATTCTTGATTCCCAGACATAACACCAACAGCGATAAAAAAAAATAAAAATAAAAAACCTGGACAAATCATTCACTCTTGTTCAATGTGAATGCCTTATGCTGGAATATGAGCAGTCATTTATTCCATCATCATCTGTGTGCTGACAGTGCACGTGCACAGATGAGACCTGAACAGCACGCTAATATGTATTTAAACTAAATTAATTTAAGCTTTCTCAGTTTAAACATTTAAGAGCCAGAGGTTGCGAGCTTGCGAGAGATTTGTGCATACGCTCATCCTTAGCGCGCAAAACCGCACCTCAGAACGCACGCAAATAAAAGCTCTCTCTGAAGTATTGCGTTTAAATGGACAAATTGACATGTCAAAATGCCCGTCTTGGTAAGTATCCTACAGCAGACATAGCTGGCTGAACGTAGGCCTACTGTATCAGTGCACTGGATCAGTGCATTCTCTTAAAGTGACAATCTTTATATTAATCGAACAGCAAAAACAAAGAAATCACTCACTGCTCTTGATTAAAAAGCTTTTATAACTTTTATAAAGATTAATCTTTAATTTATACAGTCCAATATGCAATTTGATTACTTTATTCAATTTCTGTACCTAAAAACTAACTTATGCTAGACCTGAAAAAAAAAAAAAAAAAAAAAAAAAAATCTGAAAATCACTGTTTATTGTTTGTATCTTTACTCTATTTTATTTATTTGTGCTGTTGATTGTAGTTGGATAGAATATTCTTCTTCTTTTTTATTTATTAGAAAGTATAGTTTTTCCATAAACATAGCACATTTACTGTACCGAAACCGTGAATCTAAAACCATGAAACAAACCGAACCATGGAAAAGTTGAACCGTGCCACCCCTAACTCAAATACATTTAAACTGTATGTATTTCAGTTCTTTTTTGAAGAACATTTCCCCATATATTCTTTAACTTCAGATTCAGTTATTAAATCACTGAATAAAGCCATTTAGAGCTAATTAGTTATTAGTTGTTCAGTGCATTTGCAGACATCTCATACAGTTTGATGTGCCTGAATAAAAACCCTTTTTAATTATGAATCAGAGCTTTTTATTTAATTTTTAAAGGTACAGTTCAGTTCTAATTTATCTTTCCTTTCATGCAGTTTTCTTTCCTCTGCAACTCTTCTGCACAAGTGAATATAAATCATGATTTCCAAATGATAAACGTAAAATTTGACAAAGGAGTTCCAGATCCAGTTGTAATACTTGTGTGATAAATCAGTTGCTGTCTCAATTGCCCCTACTGTACACAATCTTTGGAAAATATACAATAGCCAGTGAGAGCTCAGTTTTTCTCTGAGGGCAGATCAAATAGATTTTAAAAATTCATGTGGATTTTTTAGATTGTCAGATTGTTTTTTTAATAAATCATGAAACTTCAGTGCACACTGCAATTTTTATATGAATCCCTTTAATTCAATTAAAGAACATGAAACTTTTGAATCATGAAACTCGTTGTGTTTTCAATTGCTTGACACTTGAGCATTCCATCAACATGAAAGCTTGAATTTAAACTAAACTATGCTTTGAAGTTCTTTCATCATACCAGAAAAAAAAAGAAAAAGAAAAAAAAGAAAAAGAAATCAAATAAAATAAAATAATACTACCTTCTAAACAAATCATGATAGTTCTAAATAAATATTTTTGCTTTTCTTTAAATAAATATGTAAAAGTAGTATAACTCTGGTTTAAAAGTAACCAATTAATATATTAATTGTCAGCCATATACATTTATTCAGTGTTTATGATGATCTCTTTGGTATTTTCTTGTTTTTTTTTTTCTTTTCTTTTTTTTTTTTTTTAGGAACAGTTGTTCCTTAAAAGATATTTCAAAGGTGTCAGAGACTGATTCTTGCTTGTAAAGTCTTCTCTCTCATCAAGCCAAGGGTTAAATCCATGCACCCCTCAAGGCTGGATATATCTGCATGCCTCGTGTGAATAGCTTCAGCTCTAAATTGGTTAGGGTATTAAAACTGAGACGTACCTTTACAAATGTATAAATTATTGATAGTCTTGGGAGGGGACACAGCCACTTTGTTCTGACCTTCACTGAGCTAAAATTGGGTTTTAAGGGCCCACTTCTCTCCTTTTAATTCTTTTCTTTGACAAAAGAAGGTCACTAGAACCAGTATATAGTAATTAGCAAAATTCTCTGCCCTTGTGAAGGTCATTTAGGCAGAAAATGATTTCAGTATGTCCCAACTGCTGAAATCTCTTGTCAGATATCCTGTATCCTATTATAAGTTTCGACTCCAAATATTTTCAGCAGGCAGGTAAGCAGAGTTTTACTGTACTGATTTATTTGAAATACTGTGGAAATGTTTGTCTTCTAAGTGCCCTCAAAGCTCGTAACAAAGGACTGAAGACTGAACTCATCTTCTTGGTAACTTTCCACCTATAAATTTAAGCCATATCACATGGCTCACATTCTTGCCCTATTTCGTTATTTCTGAAGCTGTCAATCATTCTCTCCACCCCACAATCTCACATCGATTGAGTGTCCACAGATGGCAGTCCCCTCTGGGTTTGAGCCCACATCTCTACAGGCTGTGCCTTCACTGCACCAAGAAATCAATTTGCCACTAATGCAGAACTCAAGCAGGTGACAGATTCGGAGAGAAACCCACCCTTCCGTAAGAGGTACACTTACTTAATCCTGTATGTGATCCACACTATTGGCTGCATATCTGGTGGAAGTATCTCAGGAAAGAGGACAAGGTTGCCAACTTTTCCAGATCCCATTTAGACATTTAAAATGCATTCAGACATTTGACAAGCATATCAAATTGTTGGGAAGCAACTGAGCGGGAACTGTTTTCTTTTACAATGACTGAAGTAGATGCCTAAAATCCATTGCACACTAACAATAAATGCTGCCACTTCATACATTTTGCTTGGAGTCTTTTTAGTCTCTGTTTGGAATGATTTCTTGAAATCCAATATAGACCATGCAGCACATAGGTGCATGGTTCGGTCTTTGTTGCTTGGGGAAACTCATCTCTAAAACTTCGAACAAGCTCTAATTCAGTGTGCCAGTACTTTAGATGTCTCTTTGAAGGTTCCACGCTTTCCATTTTATTCACCACAGAGAAGAAAAAATATATAAAAATTGGTAAATGACCAGAATCTTGAGAAGGCTCTGGATTGAAGTGCTTCTCTACTCACAGAATTTCACAAGTCCGACTCAGAATTCAAAAAACCCTTTGAGCCATATGTAACAGAAACCCTTTTATTTGCTTTTAATCTTGATTTTCTTAGTGTCAGTGGTATAACGCTATGCTAGCAAGCCAATTTAGTGTGAAGACGTCATTACAGCATGAAATAAAGTAAAATAAATCCCTCTTGTAAGATAATATGCATGTAGTCTGGGTTGTCAATACAATACCGTACCTAATGATACAATATGTAATTCTATGTACAGGGTTTGATAAGATTATATCATGTGGTTTGACAGGAATGACCATTTAAACAGTAATGCTATCAGAAAACACACAATGCCAGAGGAAGTCATATATTTATTACAAGCAATCCATACACAGTTGATGTAAAGAGATGCAGTATAAGGATACTAGTAGAAACTGATTACATGTAATCTGGATTATGTAATAATTATGTCATAAAAAAAAAATACAAATAATAATAAGTACTCATACTTCTTAAATACAGGGGCATCTCAATAAATTAGAATTCTATGGAAAAGTTCATTTATTTCAGTTATTCAACTCAAATTGTGAAACTTGTGTATTAAATAAATTCAATGCACTGAAGTAGTTTAGTTGATAGAAAGGAAAAAGTGAGGAAGAAAAAGAGACAACCAACCGAGAGAACTGCAGCCTTATAAAGACTGTCAAACAAAATTGATTCAAGAATTTGAGTGAACTACACAAGGAATGGACTGAGGCTGGGGTCAAGGCATCAAGAGCCACCACACACAGACGTGTCAAGGAATTTGCTGGACCACAGCCTCTTACCTGGGCTAAGGAGAAGAAGAACTAGACTGCTGCCCAGTGGTCCAAAGTCCTCTTTTCAGATGAGAGCAAGTTGTGTATTTCATTTGGAAACCAATGTCCTAGAGTCTGTAGGAAGGTTGGAGAAGCTCATAGCCAAATTTACTTGAAGTCCAGTGTTAAGTTTCCACAGTCTGTGATGATTTGGGGTGTAATGTCATCTGCTGGTTTTGGTCCATTGTGTTTTTTGAAAACCAAAGTCACTGCACCCATTTACCAAGACATTTTGGAACACTTTTTGAAGATGCTGATTTCTTTTTTCAAGCAGGATTTGGCACCTGCCCACACTGGAAAAAAACACCAAAAGTAAATGACCATGATGTTTGGTGTTCTTGACTGGCCAGCAAACTCACCAGACCTGAACCCCAGAGAGAATCAATGGGGTATTATCAAGAGGAAAATGAAAAACAAGAGACCAAAAAATGCAGATGAACTGAAAGCCACTGTCAAAGAAACCTGGGCTTCCATACCACCTCAGCAGTGCCACAAACTGATCCATCCACATCCATGCCACGCCAAGTTGAGGCAGTAATTAAAGCAAAAGGTACATTTACCAAGTAATGAGTACATGTACAGTAAATTAACATACTTTCCAGAAGGCCAACAATTAATATGTTTTTTTTTTTGTTTTTGTTTTTTCTTATAAAGTATTCTAATTTGTTGACATTTTTTTTTTACTGTGAGCCAAAATCATCACAATTAAAAGAACCAAAGACTTAAACTATTTCATTCTTTGTGCGTTGAATTGATTTAATACACAAGTTTCACATTTTGAGTTAAATTACTGAAATAAATGTACTTTTCCACGACATTCTAATTTATTGAGATGCATCTGTATGTTACACTTTAAAATGCTCATAATCAGATTACAGTTATTTTTTCTTCTTCCAAACCCCTTTGAGATAAAATATGTATTTGAAATATTCATGAAGTTAACATTTCAATAATTCAAACAATAATAATTCAGCAATACATTTATGCATTTGCATTTCTCTGATGTCAGCTAATGGTCACATAGACATGCAGGTAAACAAAATAAATATTTTATTTTTTTTAGTGTGCAAGTGTTGTATTTTTATTTTATTTTACGATGTATTGTCTCTCTCCTCTCTCTCTCTCTCTCTCTCTCTCTCTCTCTCTCTCTCTCTCTCTCTTCCCATATATCAATGTGGTATGTTTAATAATAAGTTTTAAAAAGTTAGGTAAAAAGTAATCAAAACATATTCTACTCAGAAAACTGTACATTACCTAAAATGAGTAACTACTATGTAATATCTACAATTTGTATCGCTTAATCTGTAATTAGAAATTGACTGCAATTTGTAAGTAAGCTACCCAGCACTGCCTGTACGATTGCACCTGATACTGGAAGGCAGCTTTGTGACGTTGTTGATGGGATGAAGGTCTAAAAGACAATAAATTAAGCAACAAGAGCATATTTTCCTCAGGATCAGCCCTGCATTTGCATTTTATAAGATGGGAGATTTAAGTGCACCTCATTCGAAAGAAAGAAGATTTGTACGGACCTCTTTTTCTTAGTTTTTTTTTTTGTTGTTGTTGTTGTTTTGGAACTTTATTAGGCCATAGAGTCATCATCAGTGTGATGCAGTGGAATGAAGAGCATCAGATGCAGAGCTAGTTGAAAAAGAAGGTTGCATCTCTGTTATTTTAATGTACCACACTGCATCTTTGATTCATTGGTTGGATCGGCTGAGTTAAGCCAAAATCAATCACTCTTCTCTTTTATCCTGAATATGCTGTCTATGATGGATTGACTTTGTCCTGCAAATGCTAATAAATATATTACTAGCTCTAATCAGCCAGAAACTCTTGCTTCCTCTACTAGATGTTATTAGTCAGAATGAAAAGGGCAGCCACTATATTCTACTTCATTTAGAACCAAGAGAAATTAACTCTAGATGCTGTGCAACCAAACAAAGTAATTTGTGAGTATCTCATATAATCATTTTACGTAGCTAGACCTATTGTGGGCCCTTGTGAGCTGGATTATATTACAACTCCGCTGTACTTTGTGAGGGTTATTTTGAAGCACTAGGCCATTTACCGATCTGTCCTGATATTTAATTTCATATAACCCTCTCTGATAAGATTTAATCTCTCTAAATATTAGATGCATGCACAGTTTTTGGTCCTCACTGTAAATCATTTCTGAATCTCATTTTTGGTTTGCACATGTAATTCCACCTAAGCTTATTGTGGGACCTTCAGTTAAATTTTTTCATCAAAGAGTAAACAAGAATAATAATGGATTGACTGTGGCTGATTAATCGCTGGGGCTTTGGCTGACAGTGGATTAACCTGCCGCTTCTGAGCAGGCATGAGGTATTTACTCATATGGCAGAGATGGAAATTCATACGAGGACATCTCATCTGAATTGTGGTGGACTTCAGGTCATTTGCAGGGTTGTAGCGGTCTCACTTGTATATGTGCGTGTATGTTTGTGTGTGTCTGTGCCTGTTAAAACTGTTAAAACATGGAAAAGTGTATTGCAACATGCATTTCAGTGGAGGATCTTTGTGCTTTGTTTTGTACATTGGATGTACCTGCAAAATATTAAACCAGCAAAAAAATATTATTATGCATGTGATAATGGTCTTTTAATTAACTATTTTTTTTTTTTTAAGTTGTAAAAAGTATACATAACAATTCTTCATACATAAATACATTTGTATTGATGATTTTATCTTTGGTAGATGTAGAATGTATCATCTTTGTAATCGTCAAACAGTGCACAAAAAAAAAAAAAAAAAAAAAAAAAAAATATATATATATATATATATATATATATATATATATATATATATATATATATATATATATATATATATATATATATATTATGATACAGACATGTACATACATACAATAACAGTCATAGAGTTTATTGTTTAGACAGGATGAAAATGCAAAAGAATAAAAAATAAATAATAATAATAATAATAATAATAATAATAATAATAATAATAATAATAATAGTTCATGCATGTTCAGGTTATGTTTTTATTTTTTTTGTATATTATTATAAATTATATTTATATTTATATTATTATTAATATATATATTTTTTTTCATTGCAGAAAAAGAATGCAGTGCTGTGTGTCAAGGCATCAGTCACATCCGCAGTTGTTGGAGTGTACACGTCTGTAAGCAGATGCAATCTTTGTCTCACTCCCCCACATCTGTCTCATTGTTGTTCCCACCCTGCTGTCTTACAGCTCTCACCACACCATTCTCTATCTGCTGACAGAGCCCCACAGCAGCTAGTGCTTTTTTGTCATTTATTTTGCCTTCATGGTCTTTATTTCTGATTTGGATTGTTCAAACACATCTCTCACAGCTAAAATGACATTCTGAAAAACAAAGATGCAATCCACCACATTTTACTTGAACAAATTCATGCCAAATGGGCACAATGGAATCAGTACTGCAGGGCAGAGTACCTCAATATCTCATTAATGATTGTTTATTGTTGTTTTTTTTTTTTTTTTTTTTTTGGTAGGTGTGTCTAACTCTCATATCTAAAAGCACGTGCCTTGAATGCAAATTAATCTATCAATTAAGAATGACATATGTAGTTGAGTGTAAAATGGCCAAGAAGACAAAATAATATGTAGAAAAAAAAAAAAAAAAAAAAAAAAAAATATATATATATATATATATATATATATATATATATATATATATATATATATATATATATATATATATATATATACATTTGAAATAATAGTATGACCACATCAAATCTCAAAATCATCAGTTAAATAAAAAAAAAAGCAAATTATTTGATAAATAAGATGTAAAGGGATGGATAAATTATATAGGCATTGTGCCTTGTGTTGATTTTGATGTGTTGCATTTCAATGCAATCGTGCCTTTCTTTTGTTGTTCTCATTTTGCCACTAACATCCGTTGCACTTGTCAAACAGCTCAAGGGGCTCAAAGTGCTTGAGAAAAGAATAATAATAATAATAAATAAAAATAAAATTAATAAATAAATCAAATCCCTAATGAGAAGAGGGAATCAGGCAGTGGGGAGACAGAATAATAATGTGTCATTTACAAATGATGAAACAGCTAAGACGGTAGTGTGGGGGTAGAAAGTGTCTCGTTTCGCCCCAGGAATCTGTCAAGCAAGAGTCCCCACGTAACTTCAGCAATGCAGAAGAACTTCTGATCAAAACAAGCTGGCATCACACGGCAGTTAACCTGCTGCCTCTTGTTTGTGTTGCACTAATTTGGTCATCACTAGGCTTAGTGTGGTGCCACGGTGCTAATTACATCAGTTGTGTTGAGAGAAAGAATGATGGGACGAGTACCTGAGGCAGGCTTCAGGCTCCCTTTTCTGTGCCTCCATGATTGAGGGTGTGTCACATGAGCTCTCTTCCCCTCTCGCAACTCAAAACCAAATTTCATGAGATCATTTTGAGTATTGTGAAAAATAATCAAGACAAATGTGCCAGATCGATAGATAGATAGATAGATAGATAGATAGATAGATAGATAGATAGATAGATAGATAGATAGATAGATAGATAGATAGATAGATAGATAGATAGATAGATAGATAGATAGATAGATAGATAGATAGATAGATAGATCAAAATTAATGCAGTCATCTTGAGATCACATCTGTTCCTGCTAATAAGAGTATTCACGTTTCCGCAACAAACATCTTAATGACTTTGCAGCAGAAGTTGTTTATATTCTCAGTTAAGCAAAGAAATGGCATTGGAAAGAAGATATGTTTTAAATCGTTCTGAAAGCATTGCATTTTCATTGTCATGTTGTAATTCTTCTTTTCAGCGGTTGTAAGATGATGGAGATTTTTGATGAGGGTTTTACGAGAGGACTTGATAGAATTCCTCATTCTTTAGAAATGTATCTGGTAATCCTATCACATAAAGGTTGAGTGGAATGTTTTTCCTTAATTGAACTTTTGGAGCATGACCATTCAGTCTATAAATGTGATGCTTTTTCATCTGTAGAGTGCCGGAGCAATGAAGAATGATGAAGCAGAATTAAGAGCGCAGGTTTAAAGACGCAGGGGCGAATTCAGTTGTGCCACATTAGTTTGTGGTATTTCATCAGCCTTCCCATTCCATCTGGAATATATATGCACTACCATTCAAAAGTCTGGCTCGGTAAGATGTTTAAACGTGTTTTTGAAGGTCTCTTATGCTCACCAACGTCTGCATTTATAAAAAAGAAATAAATAAATATATAAATATATATATATATATATATATATATATATATATATATATATATATATATATATATATAAATATATATATATATATATATATATATATATATATATATATATATATATATATATATATATATATATATATTAGAATTACATTGTACTGCTAAGTTATTTATTCCTTTCATGGCAAGAATGAATTTTCAGCATCCAATAAAAATTCTAATATGCTGATTTGGAAGAAACATTTGTTATTGTTATCAACATCAAAAGCAGTTTTGCTCCTTTATACTTTTGTGGAAACCGTTATGTTTTTCTTTCAGAAACTTTGATGAACAGAAAGTTTAAAAAGAGCATTTATTTAAAAATACACAACTATTACATTCTACTTTTACTTATAATTTAAAGTACTTGTATAATGCTGAAAAAAAAAGTATTAAAATAACTATTTTGTTCAAGAAATTCCAAAAAAGAAAAAGAAAGCCTACTGACCCCAAACTTTGAACGGTAGCGTATACACTTACCTGAAGTTGAAGTTGTAGTAATTTAGTCAATTTGGAAACAGTCAGTCAGAATCCTTCTCCATAATAATAAATCTGTTATTTTATGACTGGATCTGCTGCTATTACTGATGCTGCTCTTTATGTGAGTTAGTATGCAATCATGTCTGACAAAAGTAGCCTGCTTTTAATTTATTTGTGTCTAAACATAAAAAAAAAAAAAAAAAAAAAAAAAAAAAGATTTCTGATTGACCTTTAAAAGTAACCTGACAAAAGGAGAGTGCAAATAAATTATTATACTGATTCTCTTAACTGGAGTGTTAAACTTGATATTTCTCATTTAAACTTTCCTTTGAACTTTGACATTATGATAATAATAACAAATCAAATAGTCATTTGCAAATTACAACCTTCAGAGTATGATGCCACAGCATTTCCAGGAGCTTATTTAGCCAGCGAATTGACAGGAAATACTAAAGATCAGCTTTCTTTGACTGATATGGTTAGAAATTGTATACAAAAGTCAGCTATACACTGAGTATCAAAGGGGTGGTATACATAACATCATTATTCTCAATTTTCTCCCGTTAGACTCTCCATTAATCAAAATAATCCTGTTTTTTTTCATGTCTTGATTATCCTCAAACTACATATATACGGTGCATACGACTGTTGTTCTGTAATCGCTGTTGTCATGATGAATCTGTTGTGGGATACGGTGAAATTCTCAGACTAATAGCATACATTTTCTCTCATAAGGATTGTTATGACTGGACGACCAATTATATATAGCAAACACTTATAGGCTTCATCCGTCATCACCGGGATTGTTTGTAACGTATATTCTGTGCTAATTCTCATGTAGCAGATGAGCCGTGGAAAGAGAAGTCCATAAAATATCCTCATTATTGTTGTAGTAGTCATTAAATGCTGCAGGAAGACGAATGACAGTGACACTCACCCTCCAGCTCTTCAGAAGAGAAATTGCTTCATCTCTGTCATGCCTTTCAGATCAACCATAAAAAACTGTACAATCTGGAGGTGTTTGCAAAACTCACTTAGCTGTATTCTCCCCGGGTCCTATAGGTTTAAGACATAATCATATAGTGAATAAAAGAGCAGCATATGAGTAATTTAATTTGTTGTAGTTTTTTTTTTTTTTTTTTTTTTTTTTCAGATGAAAAATGAATTGAAGTAATGGGAATATTTGCTATGAGCCGTGACAGTATAGAAAGCTTGGCACATGAATGAGTGGCCTACATTTGAAATAGTGAAGCCTGGGTCATTTGAAACCCTGCGTAAACTAAATCTTGGCTTATCTTGTATCGTGCTCATAATTTACTTGGGGTTAACAATTAGTTCTAGGCATTCATAAGCTGGCGTTTCACACTGTACAAATATACCCAGTTAAGATCCCTATTAACATATTTATGTCATCAGTGTCATTCATTGGACAAAAACATGACCTGTTTACATAGGCTAACGAGGTACTGTAATAATGACCCCATGATTTACTTACCCTCAAGCAATCCTAGGTGTATACGACTTTCTTCTTTCAGGTGAATATAATCAGAGTTAAATTAAAAATTGTCCTGGCTCTTCCAATCTTTATAATGGCAATAAATGGTGGTCAAGTGCTATTTATGATGGATGAATGCACTTTTTTTTTGGCTTCAAAATATTTACCACCTTGGAAGAGACTATTCACTGCCTTGGAAGAGCCAGTACATTAAAAAAAAAAAAAAAATATGTAACTGGATTACTGGTAAGAGATCTTTTTTTTATCTAATTAATTACATGATGTGGTGATTAATTAATCAAATAAATCGCACATCAGATTTGGAAATTACTCCCAGAAGATAATTTAAAGTCATTGTTGTGTAAAGCATCAGGCGTTACAAGAAGTAGGTTCGGCAAGAAATATTTTGTTTGATAAAATTGATTTTAGTCTACTCTTTTGGACCATGTGAGTAAATGATGACAGAATTTTCAGTTTTGGTTGGGTGAACTATAACTTATATAATTTATTTTCTTAATTGTATTATTATTACTATGAAAATATGAAATGATTTCTTTAATGAAAGTATTCTCTAAATAATAAACTGTAACTGCCAGTAGGTGGTGGTAAATGTCTTAATGATAAAGTCATCGAGTCATTTATACATTCATTTGATTTGTTCAAATGGCTGATTCATTCAGGAGGGAAGTAAATGGTTCTTTATGAATGGTTCATTGAATCATTAGGCTTGTTCAACTTGAAGCGGGTCATCACCATCAGACCGACTGGTGTGTGACATCAGTGTACCGCAACAGCTGTAGATCGCAGATGACTCCTTGTGCTTCTGAATCACTGTAACGGTACTTTGATGTCATACACCAATCGGTCTGAGCAGCGCCACTTCAAAGCCAGCGCGACTATGGCCAGTGGTTCCCCGAGCCAAATGCTTCACCAAATTGGTTCGAAACATGGATTAAGTAATGAATGCAGCTGTGGGTTGCTTGGAAATGAACAGTTCTGCTTTGTCTATCTTCTGGATATTTTGTTTCTAAAATAACAAAATATTAAGTTCTTAATGTTGTATAAGATGAGAATCACATTTGCACTCCTGTAAAATTGCACTTAGCCTACTTCTCGTGTGACATTTCTTAACTATGTGATGTAAATATGAGACAAAATCTCATATTTCATGCCCCATATCTTGAATTTTAGGGATATTCTCTAGACTCAATCACGCAGTAAGTTGCTGTTCTGCCTCATATAAGTCATCAATCGACTGTATGAAATGGCAGATGATTCACATAGGTCTAGGGTGGGGCTGTCACGGTTCATGAATTCACTCTCTCTCTCTCGTCTATCGTGTTGTTATGTGTGTGTCTATGGGCGTGGTCACTGATCAGCGATGATCAGCATCGCCAGCTGGTTTCATTTGTTTGTGGCCTATATAAGTGCAGTAACTGGTGTTTCATGTTGTCAGATCGTTGTTTCTCCCTGGTGTCCTCCCGTACCTGTTTCCTGTGTCCTAGTCCCTGCCTGAGTCTTCCTGTTGTCGTCGTCGTCTTGGATCTTCACGCTTCTCTGGATTATTACTTTCACCTTCACAAGGATTGCGCAATCACCGGGATTCGAGGGATCATCACCGAAGCAGCACCATCATCATTGCCCACCGAGGTCCCTGTGTCACCGTGCCATCTGCCTTGTGTCAGTCCCTGTGTTGCCCTGTATTTTCTGTGACTTCCTGACTTTTGAGCTTGGTTAATAAACACACCTGGCGATTACATCCTGTCTCTGTGTTACGTAACAGAACGATCTGACCACCATTATAGATGTAGCAGGCGCTTCCACATGGAACGAGTTTGCAGCCCGAAGTATCGCAAGGATGGATACTCAGGAGGAGAACATGTCTATCACAGGGAGGGCGGTCCAAGCACTTGTGACGCAGGTGTCCGAGCTCACCCAGCAGATCCAACAGCTACGAGTCTCCACTGCGCCACCCACACCGCCGAGTCCACCCTCCCCTCCAGAGCCGCAGCCGTGGCAAGAACCGAAACTACCTACACCAGAGCGTTATGCAGGTGAACCAGAATTTTGTAGAACATTTCTTACTCGATGTTCGATGCACTTTGCCCTGCAGCCTCAGACGTTCAACCAAGAGCTATCCAAGGTGGTGTTCATACTAACGCTATTATCCGGGAGGGCGGCTCTCTGGGGAACGGCGGTGTGGGAGAACCAAGACCCATGCTGCGCCTCGTTCCAGGCACTCTCCGAGGAGATGAGGAAGGCTTTCGATCGGGTGGCGGCGGGTAGGGAGGCGGCCAGACTACTCGCCGATCTCCGCCAAGGTCACAGTTCGGTGTCGGAATATTCCATCCAGTTCCGCACCCTGGCTGCAGAATGCCGATGGAACGAGGAGGCGCAGTGGGACAGATTCCTGCATGGGTTGGCTGACCGTATCCAGAGGGAGATATACAGGCTGGACCTTCCCTCTACTCTCGATGGACTTATCGAATTAGCACTTCGAGTGGATGCTCGCCTTAGCAAGATGGGCCGTTTCCAACAAGACCCTCCAGTTCGCGGCATGGAGACCAGACGTCCTGAAGTCCTGTATACGGTCAGTTCCTCTCACGACCCGGAGCCCATGCAGGTGGAGAGAGCTCGGCTTTCCCGGGAGGAGAGGGAATGGCGGAGGTCCCAAAGACGGGCCACTTCGTTCACTCGTGCCCGTTAAAATACCAAGCCCGATAGTAACAATGAGGCTACTATCGGGTGGGATCTCCACCGGGAAGACCTCATCCTCACCATCATCAGCTACTCTCCTTCCGGTAAGACTAAGGTGGGCAACCAACACTCATGACATCCGGGCTTTACTGGATTCATGAGCGGAAGGTAATTTTATTGATGTTGAACTGGCTCACCACCTACACGTTCCTATCACCCCCCTCACACATCAGATTTCTGTCAGTGCTCTCAATGGACAACAACTTCCTAACATTACTCATACCACTGAACCCATCACCCTCATCACCTCTGGTAACCACACTGAGACTATAACATTCCTCCTCATGCATTCACCCCTGGCACCCATTGTTCTAGGACATCCTTGGTTCACACGTCATAATCCCAGAGTTGATTGGGGGCACAGTTCCATTTCCATGTGGAGTAACGATTGTTATAAGTCTTGTCTAGTGTCTGCGTGTTCGTCTGTACCTGTGTCTGTGTTCCAGGAGGAGATGGTGAATTTGTCTAACGTGCCTAGGGAGTACCAGGACCTGAGAGAAGTGTTCAGTAAGTCTCGTGCTGCTTCTCTTCCTCCTCATCGTCCCTATGACTGTGCCATAGATTTAGTTCCAGATGAGTCTTTGCCTAAGGGCAAGTTATGTTCACTTTCTGTTCCAGAGAGGGAGGCTATGGAAAAATATATTTCTGATTCTCTAGCATCCAAATTCATTAGACCTTCCTCATCTCCAGCGGGGGCGGCGTTCTTTTTTGTGGGGAAGAAGGATGGGTCTCTGCGACCGTGCATTGATTATCGAGGGTTGAACAACATCACGGTAAAGAATACTTACCCGTTACCGTTGATGTCTTCAGCTTTCGAACGGTTGCAGGGAGCATCCATCTATACAAAATTGGATTTACGTAACGCTTATCATTTGGTTCGCATAAGGAAGGGAGATGAATGGAAGACCGCATTTAATACCCCCAGAGGGCACTTTGAATACTTGGTTATGCCCTTCGGGCTTTCCAACTCGCCCGCGGTCTTCCAAGCACTCGTCAATGACATGCTGAGAGATATGGTTGATCAATTCATATATGTTTACCTGGAAGACATATTGATCTTTTCCTCGTCTCTCCAGGAACACGTTCAGCACGTCAGACGAGTGCTTCAGAGGTTGCTAGAGAATGGGCTTTTTGTCAAGGCGGAAAAATGCGTTTTTCATGCAAAGTCTGTCCCCTTTTTGGGGTACATCGTCTCGTCTGAGGGAGTGCGTATGGATCCTGACAAGGTTAAGGCTGTGATAGATTGGCCAAGTCCAGATTCCCATAAGGCCCTACAGAGGTTTCTGGGATTCGCCAATTTTTATCGACGTTTTATTCGTAACTTCAGCCAACTAGTCGCTCCTCTGACCACCTTGACCTCCCCCAGAACGACGTTCAGGTGGGCTGATACAGCAGAGGCTGTATTTGCCAAACTTAAGAATCGCTTTGTTTCGGCTCCCATCCTCGTTGCCCCTGATCCATCACGTCAATTCGTGGTGGAGGTCGATGCGTCAGAGGTGGGGGTAGGAGCAATTCTTTCCCAACGTTCTTCCACAGACGATAAGATTCACCCTTGCGCATTCTTTTCTCATCATTTATTTCCTGCCAAACGCAATTATGACATTGGTAACAGAGAGTTGTTGGCAGTCAAGTTAGCACTGGAGGAATGGCGGCACTGGCTAGAAGGGTCAGGGGTACCTTTTATCGTTAAACCGATCATAAGAACCTAGAATATATTAGAACTGCTAAAAGACTCTAGGCAGGCTCGGTGGGCACTTTTTTTCCAGCCGTTTTGACTTTTCTCTTTTGTACCGCCCGGGTTCCAAAAACATCAAACCCGATTCTTTATCTCGCATTTTTGACCATTCCGAACGCCCGTGCACTCCCGAGTGTATTTTACCCGAGACATTAGTGGTCTCCACTATCAGATGGGAGGTCGAAGGTCATGAAGGCCTTAGAAGGCGTAACGCCTCAGCCCGATTTCCCACCGAACCGGTTATTTGTGCCCGAGGAGTATCGGTCTGAAGTCATTCAGTGGGGTCATTGCTCCAGTATAGCCTGTCATCCAGGAGTTAATCGTACCAATTTTTTGGTTAAGCAATGATTCTGGTGGCCGTTAATAGCTCGTGATATCCGTAGTTTTGTTTTGGCTTGCTCTGTTTGTGCCACTGGTAAGACGTCCAACCGACCCCCTGATGGGTTACTACAACCGCTTTCAGTCCTTTCAAGACCCTGGTCCCACATCGCTCTAGATTTTGTTACCGCTCTCCCGCCCTCCCAGGGCAAGACTGACGTTTTGACGGTCGTGGACCGGTTCTCGAAGGCGGCTCATTTTATCGCCTTGCCCAAATTACTGTCAGCCAAGGAGACAGCGGTTACTGTCTTAGATCACCTCTTTCGTTTACATGGCCTCCCGATGGACGTGGTCTCCGACAGGGGTCCCCAATTTGTGTCCAAATTTTGGCAAGAGTTTTGTAGATTATTAGGGGCGACGGTTAGTCTCTCTTCAGGATTTCATCCCCAAAGCAATGGTCAATCAGAGAGGGCCAACCAAGATCTGGAGAGAGTATTGCGATGTTAGGTTTCCAAGAATCCTTCCTCTTGGAGTCAATAACTCCCCATCTACGACACGGGCCTTACTCCGTTTGAGTGTAGTTTAGGTTACCAGCCACCAGTTTTTCCCTGTACGGAATCCGGTCTAAGCCTCCCTTATACGTCGTTGGTCAAAAAGTGTGGCTTTCTACTAAGAACATTCCTCTCCGTTCCGTCTCTAATAAGCTTGCTCCCAAATTTATTGTCCCGTTTCCTGTCACCAAGATCATTAGTCCAGTGGCAGTCCGCCTCAAACTTCTTCCAACGTACAGGAGAATTCACCCCGCCTTCCATGTCTCTAAAATCAAGCCCGTGTTTTGGGCACCTATTAATCCGCCTGTCCCGGTTCCTCCCCCGCCGCGTCCCGTAGATGGGGAACCCACTTATTTGGTTAACCGTATTCTGGGTTCGAGAAGGAGGGGACGCGGATTTCAGTACCTGGTGGACTGGGAGGGTTACAGTCCGGAGGAGAGAAGTTGGGTTCCTGCTAGAGACATTCTGGATCACTCTCTGATTGATGATTACAATCGTCAGGTAAGACCGTCAGGGAACGCCAAGAGGCGTTCGTAGGGGAGGGGGTACTGTCACGGTTCATGAATTCACTCTCTCTCTCTCGTCTATCGTGTTGTTATGTGTGTGTCTATGGGCGTGGTCACTGATAAGTGATGATCAGCAGCGCCAGCTGGTTTCATTTGTTTGTGGCCTATATAAGTGCAGTAACTGGTGTTTCATGTTGTCAGATCGTTGTTTCTCCCTGGTGTGCTCCCTTACCTGTTTCCTGTGTCCTAGTCCCTGCCTGAGTCTTCCTGTTGTCGTCGTCGTCTTGGATCTTCACACTTCTCTGGATTATTACTTTCACCTTCACGAGGATTGCGCACTCACCGGGATTCGAGGGATCATCACCGAAGCAGCACCATCATCGTTGCTCACCGAGGTCCCTGTGTCACCGTGCCATCTGCCTTGTGTCCGCCCCTGTGTTGCCCTGTATTTTCTGTGACTTCCTGACTTTTGAGCTTGGTTAATAAACCTGCCTGGCGATTGCATCCTGTCTCTGTGTTACGTAACGGGCAAGTGCGTCAAATGTTTAATTAATCTAATTAACACGTTAAATTACCAGCCACCAATCAGAATCGAGGTATAACTTTTCTGCAAATACTGTATCTATTTTAGGCTTGCAATCAGGGTTAGGTGCTTCTACACTCTTGTTAATCAGCTAGCATTTCCCACTGATTTTAGGAATGAAGTATTGGTAAGGATAGGTTTAGGGGTAAGGGGTTTGTGGGGTTTGCGGGTATGCTATCCTTTCAAGGGCAGTGTGAATATCCTTAAAAACTACCAAGTTCTTTGACCAGTAGAGGCAGGCTCCATGGCAAATAGAAACTAATGTACCTTGAGTATTCTTAGATTTTGTGTCATGTGCCTCTTACATCAGTGTTTGATGTGGGCAAACAGTGGGGGTGTCGAGAATTCAGCAAAGCCCTACACCTATGTCCCCGGTGATCGTCACATCTCCAAAGTCCCTCTGAATCTAAACGCTTTAGTATTATCTGTAAGGGAAAGCTTAGCAAAATGATTAGATGGACTGGAACAAAGGAAACATTTGACAGAAAGAAATGTAGCACAAAGGGTATCCCAAATCCCAGATAAGATATATCTTCATCTTGGCTTTAAGATACGTACGCAGCTGCTTCAGGTTACAAGTCTTTGAGAGGGGGAAAAAGTGGCCATTTGCTTATCTTATATGTTCATGAAGGCTGTGGACTAATCTTGAGTTTACATGGGAAACACATCTGATTAAACAGGGAATTCCTGGATTTGATAAGAAGGACAGAACTTCTAAAAAAGGAACTGTAAAGATTCCTCAAATGTATTCAATCTTTGATGTGGCTTTCAAGCATCTCTTTGCTGTACAAAAAAAATGCAAAAAAAAGAAAGAAAGAAAAAAAGAAGAAGAAGCCTTTTATACTGTTAGAAAGAGGAACAAATAATTTATTATTTTGAATATTCTTTTCAATGAAGAATCCTGAAAAAAAAAAAAAACTGCTGCAAATTGAGGAAAAGGTAAAGGTATGCTACTGCAGCTACTGTATGCTACTTGAAAATGAAAACTAAATATTATTGCTCATTCTTTCACAATCTTGTAAATAGTGTATCACAACAGAAACCTTTAATATATATTTGAGATATAAATGAGATTTTAGTTCGGCTTTAAATAAAGCATTCCACTTTTCATTCTAAACCTGTGAGCAAGAAAGCCTTATTGGAAAGACAAAGATGGCAGTCATCACATGAAAAGATTGTAATTTGGTGAGCAGTGTAATCCAGTTACACATTTAGGCTTCGCTGGATAAACATCTGAGGTGGATCGTTGTTGGTGCCCAGGGAGTCGATTGTGAAGCCAGTTTAGTAATGACTTGTTTCATTGCCATGACAGCCTGGCACAACTAAAGACAGTTTATCCCCTACCTTGGCTGTCTGAAGTGATTCTCAGACCCAAACGCACACTCATCACGCTGAGACCAATCATCTCCCCTGAGCCCACATGCAGACTTTGCTTAAACAAATAGAGAATAATTGAATAAATCCTAAGAGTTTATTGCAATACGCTTATGGCTAGACACTGATCTGATGTAGATTACACCACATTCAAAACGAGTCTTTTTGTGTATCAAATAAAAATCAGTGTTTGTGCTATCGTGATGAAAACTTTGATTGGGAACTATCCAGTATCTGACGCTCTTAGATTCTCAGAATAACATCAGTATCACATGCAAAGACATAAAAACACCTCACCACTGCATGATTATTGAAGCAGAAGCGGTCATTTGCCACAGTGAACATTCTGAGGGGCAAGCCAGGGACTCAAGTGGAAAAAAGGGCCCTTCTCATATTTATTTATTCATTTTCTTTTTCAGTTATTATAAAAAGATAAGCTTAAATATGTTAGGGGTGTGTGATATTGAAAAAAAAAAATATATATATGCATGTTTTCTGCGATTTTATTGATAACGATAATAATATTATATTTTGCTGAGTGTTATTGTGCTGATATCTTAAAGGTCCCTTTCTTCGTGATCCCATGTTTCAAACTTCAGTTAGTGTGCAATGTTGTTATTAGAGTATAAATAATATCTGTAAAATTATAAAGTTCAAAGTTCAGTGCCAAGCGATATATTTTATTTAACAGAATTCGCCTCCATCGAACAACCAGTTTGGACTACATCCCTCTAGTTCCTGCAGTAATGACATCACTAAAACCGTTTTTTTTGACTAACATTTAGCCACATGAATACACAAAAGGGGGTGTGGTCTTGTTGCGCTCCGACGGAGAAGAGGAAGAGTTGCACTTGTGTTTGTCGCCATGTCGTTGAAACGCTGTTATTTTCATCTCGGAGTCCAATCACCTTTGTTTGGCCTTCTCAGGGACGTACTTAGAGATCAATGGTTACAAACTCGGTTCCCGAAAATTATAATCCACATGTAAAACTATGTGCAGCTCATTTTGCTGAGGACAGCTTCCTCAATCTCAATCAGTTTAATACCGGATTCAAACAAATATTATTCTTGAAAGAAGGAGCAGTTCCCTCTTTGTCTGGAGAAGTCATTGTTTATGTACCACCACCAGTAAGTGTATTTTATTATTATTAAGTTGGTGCGTTTAACAGTTTCTATAACTTATTACACTAAGGGCAATGCTGTTTAGCTTTGTTAACTAGATGTTAGGGCTGTGTCAATAAAAACACTCCTGTGATTATAAGTACATCTCCAGCACGTGCGTTCAGATCAGGATTGCCAGGTTTTCAAAACAAATCCTGCCCACTTGCTTCTCAAAACTAGCCCAATCGCATTTCCAAGAGGGCAGCGAGTGCTCAGCTGCAGTCAAATCACAACACAGTAACCGCTAGTTAAAACAGAACTCGTTACGTATTTCTGAAGGAGGGACTTCATAGAACAAGGAAGACATCAGCCCGTTTTTATGACAGTTAAAACAGTGGTATACAGATTGTGAATTGTGTGAAAAATAATGTTTTTTTTAATTATATTTTTGTTATATTGCACACTGTAAACACAATCAAAAGCTTCAAAAAGGCACGAAAAATGAGACCTTTAAGGACTACCGTGGATAGCTGAAGCCTAACGTTTTTGATATTATTTTATTTCATATAAAATTGTTCTACACAGTACCAGAAAAGGGTTCTTCAGCTTGTAACAATAGCAAAACCGTTTTTAGTGCTAAACAGAACCCTTTTTATAGGGTTCTATAAAGAACCATGCTTTGAAAATGCTATATAGGAAATCAATGGTTTTATAAATAACATTTTTAATGATAGTTTATTTTTATTTATATTAGTTTATTAACATATTTGTATCATTATTAATATGATCTGTACAGTATGTAATATTAATTAATATTGTTTTTTACCTCTCTATCTGCCAGGTATTACAATATCCTGCAATGTCTGTTAGGGTTTTACATAAAAACAACAACAACAATATGTCAGCTAGGTACTTTTATTTATTTTTTTAATGATGTACATTTATAGCAAAAATGACAGTGCTGTGACAACAGTTAGCAGAATGTATTAGCAGAATACATGAATAAATGACAAATCAAATTGAACATAAATAAATGCATAATGAAGTAAAACAAAATAGAAACTGGAAATAGAGAAATGAAGACCAAGTTCGAGTGAAATACTGTCATTTCATAATCCTCTATGATGCCTGTAAGTCCATCATTATGTGTGATTTGGGTGTGATTGAGAGGAAGTTTCTCTCTGCAGATGGTGAGGTTGTAGGATGTGACAGCATCTGAAATACACAACTGAGTTCAGAGTTACAATGTGTCTCCTTCCATTTGTTTTTGTAAAAAAATAAAATAAAATAAATTACCATAATTTAAATATTTTTGATACTTACTTAGGGGTGAAGAGGAGAGATGTATCCTTAACTGAACAGGGCTGGACACACTTACATGTTCACTTAAACTGAAAAGAGAAAAATACATGATTTGCAAGAAACCAGTTACAATTAAAAAAAAAAAAAAAAATATATATATATATATATATATATATATATATATATATATATATATATATATATATATATATATATATATATATAGACATTTTAAGAAAGAAATCATGTACCTGCTACTTGTTTTGCAGTCTGGGTAGTTGGATATCTTAACTCCAGAAAATCAGTCGGCCTAATGAGCCATCTTTGTGTTAACTAATAAGTAATTATTATTTTTTTTTGTTTGTTTACAAAATCTAACAATATGGATTATAAATTCAATGTTTCTCTTACTTACTTAGTGAAGAAGAGGAGTATCCTCAGCCAGAGCTGCTCACTCTTACATGTGATCAAAAAAGAAGAGAAAATAATTTTTGTTTGAAAACCAGATATAAATTTAATGTTACATTTGTATTTAAATTTAAGAATTCAAAAATAATTAACCTGTTGAAAGTGTATTGACAGCCTGTATCTGGATCACTGAACTCCAGAAACTAAGTAATGATGTGCTTTGACAGTTACAGATTGAAAAACAAAAGGACATGAAAAAAGAACCCTAAAGTGTGCATCGTCTTTTAATTTATTCAGTCAATTAGAGTAATAAGACATTTGGGCTTTTACCAAGCCAATGAAATCTGTACTGACAAAATTAATCTCTGCAATGCAGAGAAAACACAGAATCCGCATTAGAAGGGGCATTTAGATGTATTTACACACTGTTTAAAGCAGGATGTATTTAACCTGCAGTTACAAATGCATTAATACTGTTTTGGCATATAACTTGAATACTGATATCTAAAATATATTAATTAAAATATATAAATAAAATATACATTCAGTTTTGAATTAAAATCACCAGTAGATGGTGCAAGTCACTGTTAATAAGTGAGTCATTGAGTATGAACCAAATCATATAAACGATTGATTGCTCTTTTGTTGTTTTTGATTGCTTCCATTGTCCTCTTTTGTAAGTCGCTTTGGATAAAAAAAAAAAAAAAAAAAACAACAACAAAAACAATATCAGCCTTCGCATGAAACTAAATATAAATACATACATTTCTGCACCCATGTCTTGAATTTTGTGATCATTCTAAAAGCATTTCAACAAACTGAATCATGCAGTCAAATAAGTGCACTGGTCAAACCTAGACTTCCTATTGCCTTAAATAAACTTTAGCTAACATATATGGTAGCTAGGTAGCAAGACAAAGTAACTATATTTGCCTTCTGTCTTTTGCATATCACCACTCACCTCCACAGCAAGACAAACACAACAGGAAAGGGAGGGAGGGCTTCACTTCCGCTGCTCTGTCTGTCTGTGACTGTTATGTTCTGATCAATGTGTGCTACACTGCTGTGCTGCAGAGATGCAGAGGGGAGAAAGGCATCGGAACATTTCCCAGTCCGTTTCCCAGAACGTTAGACTTTTTATTTGTTTGACAGGGAAAGCTGTGTGCGAACAGAAGCATAGACATATATTAATTTATAAAAAAAAAAAAAATAAATCACCTCAGACAACAAACACTTTCTCTCGAGGTAGAAACGGGCAGGTGCTCAAACCCCTTTGATGTTTATGTGTGCATGTGCCTGGTGAAGTGGAATGAAAGTGGTTTTGACCTCATCAGTCGTAGGGGTGTGATTTGTTGCCACTGTGTGTAAGAAGAATAAGAATTTGCTGGTTCGCTGGGTATTTTGGGTCTGATCTTTCTTGGTTTCTTTTGCTTACCACCAATATATCTCCGTGGTGACTCACAGGAGACGTTCACTGGTTCTGTCCGGCTCATTTTCCTTTCAATTCTCTCCTCACCTTCTCCTCCTCCACACTCACTGGGAGCTCATACTAAGGTGTGGATTCTACTACAGAGTTTGTTTGTTTGTTTGTTTGCCTGTGTTTGAATTCTTGTGTTCCACCTGTTTTTATTTACCCCAGAAGGCATACAGTAGAAAACTTTCCTCTTTGGAATGCATGAGTCAAAAAACATCTATTTTGTGACGCATATGATAATAGGGCCTTTTTTATATAGCTTGTGTTGGCTACTTGATATACATACTTGATTATCACATCTTTTCACTGATCATTTTACTCCCCAATACATGGTATATTGGGCCTTTTTTGGAGGCTATAGCCCACCTAAACATTTTGCAGTTAGCTCAATAAACTGTACACAAATTTGTGATTGCCTCAGTCCCCTTTAAACTCCATATGAAAATGGCAGCTCCTTCCCGTCTTTCAGCGTGTTCTTCAATCCACATTCTGCAGAGCGAGGAACAGAGGAAAAGGTGTGTGTTTATCGATAGATTTTTAAGATATCTACATCTGTGCAGTTCTTTGTTCTACATGCAGTTTATAAAATATCATGTGGGAGCAATCGGTTTTCCATTTGATGTAAAGTTTTCGCTGCATTCACCCCTAATCACACCTCATCACAGCTGTTATCTCAAGCGAAAATTAAGTCTTTAACACATATAAACACATACTATATAAAATGATCATGTTGCCCTTTTAAATGCAATTTTTCACTTTTAATATGAAACATTATTTACAGTGCATTGGGCAAACATTTGAATAGTCAAGCTAGAAAATGGGTTGTTCTAGAAATGCTGAAAGGTGTGTGTGTGTGTGTGTGTGTGTGTGTGTGTGTGTGTGTGTGTGTGTGTGTGTGTGTGTGTGTGTGTGCGTGTGTGCGTATGTGCGTGTGTGTGTGTGCTCTTGTTTTTGTGACATATCAGGACACAACTCTGTATAATGACATGAGTATGATACAGGTATTACAAGGAGAGGGTGACTTATAAGGACATAACCCATGTCCCTATTTTTCAAAACACTTATAAATCATACTGAATTAGTTTTTTGAGAAAGTAAAAATGCACAAAGTTTCCTGTGAGGGTTAGGTGTAGGGTTGGTGTAGGGCCATAGAATATACAGTTTCTACATATATAAAAACCATTACACCAATGGGACAAATGTGTGTGTGTGTGTCTGTGTGTGTGTGTTTGCATATGATGCTCATTTTATACGTTTAAATAGCTTCTGCTAATTATATATATATTTTTCTCAATAAATATAAATCTCAACATTAACATGATATTCAGCATTGCCTACATGTAATTCTGTTCATATTTCTGTCCAGCGTATCTACAACTATGTGGACACCCACACTGTGGCTATTTAAGTAATTTCAGTGATGACAAACATTGTTCCTTTTAATAAACAAATGTGAAACGACACCTAAATTGAGACATTCCTACTCTGTGAGCTGAACAGGTCTCAAAGAAAATGATGAGATGAGTGTGCTTTTTGAAGCACATATTTGTAGTGTGTATATATCACTCCATACATTATATGTAACTACTGTATTATACATTAAACAAATACATTCTTAAAATAAATGTTTTTTTTATCAAATATTATTGTTTTGTAATAAGAAAGAAAGAAAGAAAGAAAGAAAGAAAGAAAGAAAGAAAGAAAGAAAGAAAGAAAGAAAGAAAGAATGAATAATTAGTAATGGCAATGTCTGGCCAAATGTGCTACAATGATAGTTTCAAGAGATGCTGCTACAGTATATTCTTTAAGGTATATGTGCTAAAACCAATAATAATAATAATAATAATAATAATAATAATAATAATAATAATAATAATAATAATAATAATAATAATAATAATAATATTTCTATACAGCGTATTTTATTTAAAAAAAAAAATTGTATATAAAAATAAAGAAATAAGTAACACACCTTTTCAGATTAACTAAAAAAGGTCTGATTCAAGATCATTTTGCGAATTTGTGAGCATGTCCAGTTTTAAATGACTACACTTTTGAGAAATGATTTAATTGACCTAGTTTTTGATAATACATTTGAAATGCCCAAACTAGAATTAGGTTAATAATTAGCATAATTAGATACAAATGAGATTCCAGCTTGTATTGGCTACTTGATATACATACTTGATTATCACATCTTTTCACTGATCATTTTACTCCCCAATACATGGTATATTGGGTCATGTCTTGTGTAGGGGTTGACAAGGGACCTTAAAAAACCATTTGACAAGTCGGAACATTTCCAGAAGTGCTGATTGTGGAACAGACAAGCCAGAATACATCTATCACATCAGTATGCATAGTGTGCCCACTTATTAAGAGTTTGAAGGATATATGTTTTAATTAGCCATACCTCTAGCGAATAAGACCTAAGAGACAATTATATTAACTAAAATGTTAATTAAAGTCACAAAAAAAGTCTTAATTGTTTTCACACCGCTGGTCCTCTGTGAGTCCAGAAATAATTCTCAGAAGCTTTTCCCCAATCCGGCATATGCTGGCCTAAATATGCTAACTCCCATGTCACACCGGCTGCTGTCACATGCAGCACTACCTGTTCTGATATGTGAACACAAAGAATGTCAGGACATTTCATACTGAAGAACTGGAACAAAGTGGAAAGCCACAGAAAAGTCACCATTAAGCAGTTATGAGGGATCATTTGGTTTATACGGCAATGTAAAACGGAGATTGTTAATATTCTAAACACAATCTTAATATGCAGCACCACATTACAGTACAGGTATAAGATAGCAATACTGTGGTAATTAGGAATATATGGTATATTCCTAAGTACAATGGTATTGCTACTGATACCTATACTGCACAAAAAAAACAAAAACATATTCAAGCACATTCGAGTCACATACTAAATATCACCATGGTAGTACCAATAAATAAATACATATAATGAATTAATTAATATTAAAATTAAAAACGTTATTATTAAAGAATGCGTTTATGCATTTAGCAGGCGCTTTTATCCAAAGCGATTTACAATGTCTTCGGGCTATATATAGTTTTTTTTTTTTTTTTTTTTTTTTTAATAGGGAAAAATGGGAAAATGAACCCACAACCTTTTGCGCTGCTAACGCAATGCTCTTTTGTACTTTTTTGTTATTATTTCTAATTCCTATTTGACAATAAAAAATTATTTGTTACATAATAATAATGAATGATATTACGGAATATTATGATTAAAATAATTAATACATTTGAGGCATTAAAGTGTATAAAGTTAGTGAAAAGGAGCTTGTGCCAGTATGAATTCCAGACATGAGTCTGAGAGGTCAGATGCATTTAACTTACTATATATATATATATATATATATATATATATATATATATATATATATATATATATATATATATATATATATATATATATATATATATAAGGATAATCTACTATCCTTACCGAGCTTTGAGGTAAATGTTGGTCCTGTGTCACTGTCCCAGGTGTTCTGTATGTATTTCGTGAAGAAGAGCAAAAACTGTGCAATATTGTTGAATCACAAAGATAAATTTATCCCTGCATCCCTGTGGGTGAGGGACACAGAGCAGAAAAGCAATACGGCCCTGAAGCTTTGCAATGATCCTGCTGTGAGTTATGGAAGCTAAGCTATTGCTAGTTTCCTAGGACACACCATAAATCATGGAACAGGTTTGAACTTTTTTATTTATTTTCTCCACCTTCGTATTTTGCCCTCCTGCAGCTACAACCAAGAAGGAGCTACTCCTGTGGAAGACACGTTATCTGCGCAAAAGTCATCATGGACAATTCCAGAAGCCTTTAGTTCTAATTCCCCCCCCAAGGACAAACATGAGATGTTCTCCCATCATCCTTTCCTCTCTCTTGACAAACTCTCTTGCCTTTGCTTTTATAGTAGCTCAGTATTTCAGGTTTACAAGCTCAACAATCAGCTTGTAACAATCAAACAACAGTAAATCTTCTTGCATTTCCCCTTGAAAGCAATCCTATAAAGCAAACAAGACAAAATCAGTCAGAGCTGTTACATTTCCTAATTAAGGGCTTAGTGCTGAATGACAACACAAAGGGAATAATGGCTTATGCCACTTATCGAAGAAAAAAAAGTGAGCAGGATTTATTTAGTTACACAAAGCAGAGTACATTAACATCACAAAGAATTATTAGCAAAATGCACAAAGCTGCTCATTTATTTAAAAAATAGCTCATATTTCTATAATGTCATGCATATTTAGCAATTATAGGTAGTACAAATAACATAACAGTTATAATAATAAAACAATTGGCAATTACTAGAAAGTAATTGCAAAGAGTTGCAATTACTAGTAATGACTTTCTATTACTAATATAATAATTATTGATTGTAATAAATAATAAAAACAATGTCCAATTGTAATAAAATAACTGTACATATTATTTTATTAAAATATGCATGTAATAAAATATAATTAATAAGATATGTATAAATTGTAATTATAATCAAATTATATGTGATAATATTACTGCTAATAGGCTTATATTTGCTCAAATGTTCATAAAGCACTGTTAAGCAATATAAAGGAGATAAAGTGGAGGTGTGATATGCTTCACACACAAACACCCTCATGCACAAACCGTCAGAGATCTGGCTATGGAATACAGATACAAAGCTGCTATGAGACAATGTGACCCTCTAAGAAAATCATTTCGATCTTGAACCCTCATTGACACTGGAATTGATTTCGGTAAGTATGCATTGTTGTTTTCTCTGATTAGTTGTAGTGTTTCTGACTTTTACACAGAGAGTCCACCCCTATTCTGAGTGTGAATCTGCCCTGTGCACTTCCGAGCATTTTGTGTAGGTTTGAATCAGCCTCCTCCACCCTTCCTTTATCTCAGGTACGTAGCAGTGCACCCAACCACACTTAATGCTTGCAGCACCGGTGTCAGGAAGGAACTATTGATTCATAGTTCCCAGGGAAGTATCTGACACTTTTTGTATAGATCCTTGAGACACGAGTCAGAGCTGCAGTCTGCCCCTACCCATCTGCCCCCTAGACACTGAGGAGAGACTGAGGTTATAGAAATCACCCAGGCCCTGTTAGTGGGACCTAGAGGACCCAGAGAGAGACAAGATACAAGAACACCAGGGCAGCATTTCCCAAAAGCACCGTACACCTAAGTTGATCATTGCTCTACGATCAACTTAGGCTCACGATGCTTTTGGGAAACACTGCCCAGAACAGTCAGACTAATGGCAAGAGGGTTTGCTTGAGAGAAATGGTTAAAAAAAGGCCTATTTATACTGATCGAAATAGATTTAAAAATAAATTAATACATAAATAAAACCTACTCACAGTCATTTGTGTGTATATGCGAAAGTTATCTTTATCCGTCTTGTGCTTTCTGAGTTAATCAACAGACTGTAACTCTCCTTTCTCAATGTTGCTGGTTTCAGAAGTATTTTATCCATTCATTTCCCCCATAAGGATGTTTAAACAGTCTCTAAGACATTAACCAAGCAAACAGCTACAAGGTAAATAACAACAATGCAAACTTGGATTCAAAGCAAAATATCACTGAAAATCTGAAAAAAAAGACAAAGGTACAAGACTGTGTTCTTAATGAGGGAAAGAACTACAATCCCATGAACCACTGTGAATGACAAATTTAGTAATGAAGAATAAATAAAAAACTATCCGTTTAAAGTTGTAGATCGTATACAGTATATCAACCTTATTCTTGAACACAGAAGTAAGCCTAAGGGCGAAACTTCCGGTTCATTAGACACTATAGGGAAATGATAACAACATGCAATAAACTGTAAAACTGTTTATACTACATACAGCTGTGTTCACAATTAAGGTAATACATTACAATAATAATGTAAGCCAATTTGCAATATCATCAGCAAACTAGCTGGACATGGATGAGCCCAGAAGTTAAACCGATACAAAATACAAAAGGCCGTGCACATTTTTTTACAGCACAAAATAAGGTTGATAGAAAGAATACAATTTAGGTTTATACAGACTTTTTGGGTATAGGGACCAGTTCTCACTATTAACTAGTTGCTTATTAGCATGCCTATCATTAAAATATTGGCTGTTTCTTAGTACTTATAAAGCACATATTCTGCATCACCATTTTCTCCATCCCTAATCCTGCCCTATTACTAAATTTAACAACTACCTTACTAACTATTAAGCAGCAAATTAGGAGTTCATTGAGGCTTAGGTTGTAGTTAATGATTTGTTAATAGCAAGAACTGGACCTTAAATTAAAGTCTGACTGATTATTTAAATGTTTTAGTGTTTTGAAAGGCAAGGGACATTCGATTACATCATTTGTTGTGCTTCACGGTAGTGGGCAGGGCTCAGCAGACATTTGGTGCAATTTACCAGCAGCGCATCTCTGATTGGTGGGATTCTTTACAGCATCGTGGGCAATGAAGTATTCCAGCAGGGATTTCTCACTGTTAAACACGATCGTTTAAAACATAAGTTTAGGCATAACTGATGCTTTCAAAAGGCATATAGCATTGCTTTACAAGCATTTTTTACTGTTGCACTACGTAAGACGGTTAAGTTTCAAACTAAACTTTATAGAACCTACACGGGGCATTCTTTAGAAGCAGTAAAACGCATTCCAAAACAATCAGCCATGTTGGTGGAAATCTGATGATTGTGATTGGCATGTATCTGTAGACCACCAGTTCAAAATCACTAATCAGCTAACAAGAGGATGCCACCTGCTGCTAGTGCGCCTCTGTTCACACGCAATCTAGTTCTTTCTGACAGAACATGTCTAGAGACATGACAAGAAAAACTCATGCAGAGTGACAATTTTTCCTACTCAGAAGCCCAGATAGCCAAATCCTTTCTGACAATAACACTGGTGGAATAAACCAAAACCAGTATTTTTAAAGGGCATGCGTTTTAGCTGCTTGTCAAAGAGAACACCCAGCGGGATTTCACGGAGGACAGCTAAGGGCTACAGTTCCACAGGGAATAGTTTGTCATCAGAGGCTATTTCCTGTGCTTCACTTCATACACAGTTTCGGCAAATGTAGTCTTCCTGCATGGGCGAGAAGAGCCTGCAGCAGTGCTCTTCTGTTTATTTCCAAGGCCCTTCATGGAAATTGGTGTCCAATCTCATTCAGGTGGGCTGAAGTTCAGTTTTATGTAAGACTATTTTTCTTTTCATTCTTTCTCTTTTTTTAACAAGGTGCACATTGACCTTTCAGTGTGCGGCTACCCTGGGAGAGGCAAGAATGCAAGCCTCTCTGCTGGGAGACAATGGACAGACCTACCACTGAAGAGCACGGAAGCCGCCGGTGAAAAGCTCTGCACGTCTCTGCGAGTGCAAATGCAATTCATGTGCTGCACTGCATTCGTTTTCAACCTTTGTGTTTCCATCACGAGTCGCGCTACAAGTGGTTATATGTCGTGCAAAGCGCCGATACATTGTGTTCCCACAAATTTCTTACCGCCATTGATCATTTTTATAAAAAGAGCATTTATTTCAAAGTTTCTGCTTCTTAGATTGAAGCACATAATAAAGCAACAGTACAATGTTCATAAAATATAAGTGTGATGCTGTAATATTTTCCTTACATGTTGAAATACTGATATTTGTATGTATACTAAAATAAGAACCTTTAAAATTGTACAAATAGTTACCATAAAATCGACATAGAAATTAGCCATTTCTCACTGTGACAAGACAGACTGCTATTTTCTCACCAAGGAGAATAACATAAGCCATTAAAGAGAATGAGAAATGAAGAAAACTGAAAAAAAAGAAAAGAAAATGATAGTCATAATGGTATCATCATAGTGAAAAAAAAGAGAGAGAGAAAGATTTACATAAACTGATCTGTGTAAGATTGATCCTCAAGAGACATTTTGCACTTTGTACTGTACATACGTTATAAGGACATTAGCTTGCTTTAGGATATAGCTTTCAAGTTACAAAAAAATGCACTGCGTTGCAAGAGTGTCCATTAGTTAAGGCGATTTTTGAGCTCACAGGTCTTTCTTTGTGATTGTTTGTAGATGGAACTGGGCTGAAGGTTTTATTTTTTTTGCGTTTACTATTTTTTTCTTTTTTCTCTAGAAGACAGAAACACACTGAGTCTATTTTTGCTGGATCCATCTGCTTCCATATATATATATATATATATATATATATATATATATATATATATATATATATATATATATATATATATAACGTAAAAAAAAAGAACTAACAAATAAACAAGAGGATCTCCAAAGACAATATGGAGGCGCTACAGAAGTTACAGAAGTCTTAATTTGCTGACGTTCGCTCCAGATTACTAAATAAGGCAACTGTTTTTGTTTTTATTTCTTCGTGAGCTCGTTCACAGTATCAGCAAATCCATGTCTCTCTGTGATCCACATCCATAACCTCAAACCTGTAGGAACCTACAAACATCAAAAGTGAAACGTAATGTTCTTCAGTTCTTAAACAACATTGTCACATATTTCTTCATTTCATACACGCCACAGACCCACGTCCACCACTTATGTGTCTGTGTGTCTTTATCTTTTTTTTTTTTTTTTGTTTTTTGTTGTTGTTTTATTTTGTTTTTGTACCATTTTTTGTTTTTTTTTCTACCCTTCTGGCTCCTCATAGCACATTGTGATCGTACTGTACCTATGACACTCCCAGCATCTAGTATACTGTGTGTATACTTACGAACAACCTAGAGTTTACTATAAAGTGAAAAACTCATGGAATACTTATAGTAAACTTCACAAAACACACAGTTAGTGGAGAAGGGCCGGGTGGAGGGAGCTGAAAAGGACTTATTGAGCGGACGTTAAGAGTTGTCATCAGCAGAGTCTTTGGTGCCGTATAGATCGGCAAGTTTCTTGAATCGAGGCCCCCAGCTCTGGAGGTAGTCATAGTCCAGGTCTGAATCTGTGGTCACCGACTCCAAAGAACTGAGAGAGCCGGCGATAGAGCCTCGACCTTCATAACCGTAGATCTGAATGGAGTCATACGGGGGCGCTGTGGGGTCATTGTCCGCGTCTGAAATCCGCGTTTTGATGAAGTCATCCACGTCTACGCTGTTGCCTATGGGCCTCATTCCGGGGCGCATGGGATACTGCAGCTCGGGCTTGATGTCCTTACGGGGCAGGAAGCCGTTAGCACCGTCTGGGTTCTGTAAGGTGGCGATGTCAAACGCCTCTGTGTCCTCCTCGCCACCTCCCTCATCATCATAGGTGATGATGTTCTCCCGAATGTCTTCCTCCTCAAATACGATCAAAGGCTCCTTTTTCTGGCGCCGCAGGGCCACGAACAGCACCACGATCGCTGCAGACATGCAAACAAATGTCAAGCCAATGCTAATAGCATCTTTCACTTATGCTAGAGTCGCTACGATGCTTCTGTAGATAAGTATTCACATCAGTTTTCTTAAATGTAGCTGCTGGAAAGATTTGACTCTGTAGATAAAGTGTTCCCATTAAACGCAAAGTTTTAATACTGCTTTTTGATAAGCCCACATAACTTGAGATAGCTAATATGTTTTGGGAAATGATGAACTGTAATAGTAGAGTACTTGAATATAACTTGACATTCTTTACACATTAGAATGAATAAAAAATCCCTCCTTAGATTACAAGCTTTAAGTGTTTATTCCCTTTATTTTGCGTGTGGTTTCGCCCGCTGTCTGTTCAAAAATTGCATATTTATATATGTGTATATATATATATATATATATATATATATATATATATATATATATATATATATATATATATATATATATATATATATATATATACACTTTGTATAAACATTACATAAAAGGTATTTGACGTAAAAATATCAACATAATTACAATATATGATTATGTATAATTATAAAATATATTTTTTTGTACTTTTATATTTTTATGTTTTTGTTTGTATTTTTGTATTTTGCATTCATATCTTTTTTTTCAGTTTAAAAATTGTTAAAATCTCAACAAGTGACTACAAAAGTTTTAATCGTCTCTGACAATTTCAAGTATTACTTAAGTAAACGTTGTCTTTACAACCTTCTTAGGCTCAGAATACTTTAGGGAAACAAATCCCTAATCAGTTATAGAGGCAAGCAAAGTAAATCAATGATCACAATCAATCTGTTCTTCAAATACTTCTGTAGTTGTATGAGTGTAAAAGAATCCCAGTGTGCTTTGGGGTGAAATGTAAATATTGACATGCATCAGGTCCCTATAAGATGTTTAAACCAGCCAAGCTAGACCTCTATTATTTACATGTGATTGCTTCGCTTGTGTATTCGTAAACAAATATAACTAGGCTTACCCAGTAGAATAACAATACAGGCCAAGATGGCAATCAGAGCTCCAGTGCTGAGCCCTGCTGTTAGTATGAAAGGTTCCACATTGCAAGAGAGGATCGTGTCTTTGCTGTCGCAGCTGCAGACGCGGATTATAAGAGTATTGGTGCTGCTCATTGGGGGTACGCCATTGTCGTTGATCTCGATGGGAAGGTGATACACATCCTGGGACATTCTGCTGAAGCCCTTCTGTCTCACAAAGATGCTAGCAGTGCTATCTGTGGAAGCAACAGAGGAACATTGATGGAATGTTTACTTCAGCTGATGAGGAGTTTACCAGATTTGAACAAAACAACAACAGAGTCGTAAATGTGCTGAATAGAATTACAGGAAAGTTCTCCGTTCCCTGGAGTTTAGGTGCAGGAGAGCTACCCACTGCCACCGGTGAGAGTCAATGAGGTGTGAATCCTCCGATATTAAATTCATGTTTAATACTGAGAACATTTATCAGCTTTTGGAAGTGTAATCAAAGTTAGAGCGGAGGGAGCGGTATTGGTTTTATTTGCAACTGGGAGGGATGGATCAGTGCCAGTGCATTTCCCTGACTCAGTGCAAGGTCACGCTGAAGGCATAGATGGAGTGAGTTCATTTAGGGGCCTGGGGTTTAGTCATTTTCACTCCCTCTGGCAGCACTTTCTTCAACCTTCAGTGGCTCTGTCAGGGAAGGCCACTAATGATATGGCTACAACGCTCATATAGCATGACGCTGTGGACAGGCTCGATCAATCTAATGTTATCCATTATAATTCTATACCACATTCTGTCAGTGAGATTACCATGGGCTGTGTGAAGTATCAATTTGCAATGTTTGAACCTGAGAGAGCTCTTCTGGGTCCTTGTTTATGATGTTGTGCTTTTGGGCCACCTTTATTGGCAAATGCTGTACACTGAGCACTCTCAAGGAAGCCTTCTTTGTGCCAGGAAGGGAGCGTAAATGTGTTGGTCATGTGCACATAATGTGTGACAAAAATATTGAGTCCGCTATTATAAACATATATTTTTTTTTTACACTGTCAAGTTGAAACCAAATCAAATTCTTCATATATTATTATCTGGAAAATAATCTATGGAAGACCATGGCCATGTACTATTTATCTCAGAATTGTATGTTTATATCTCACAATTCTGGCTTTATAACAACAAATCAGGCACAGGACATCAATATAACATCAGGCTGACGTTGGCCATGACATTGGACAGATGTTGCATTTTTGGTTCAGAATGAAACACAGATGTGTTGATGTCAGTATTTGAACACCTATTTGACGTTGACTTAACGTTGGATTTTGGTTACACAACCTAAAAACAACAAATATCACTGTCAGCTGACGTCAGTATTGGATGTGATATTAACATTAAACATGGGGTTGACACTGAATTTTGATCACCCGACCTAGCAACCTAGTTTAAAATAAATATATAAATGAAAAAAAAAAAAAAAAAAAAAAAAAACATTTACTAAAAATTGCAGTTGCTGTATGATGATTAATTCCCACATTTAAATGCAGTTGACATTTCAAAACCTTGCAGATCAAAACCAGATTTAATGCATTTTTTGTATCATTACTAAACCCGATAATATTCTATACACTTAATATTTCGATTTCGTGCACATTTATAATCAGCAGGCCTTCATTACGACCGTCTGATAAGAGAGCAATGTCAGAGCCTCTGTGCAGAGAGTGAAGCATAATGGAGCGTCAGATAAATGGGTGGGCAAAGCTGTTGAAAACTGTATCCATTTGAAAGACTTCGGATCCTGATAAAGGCAGTCAGTCTGAGTAGCCTAATCTGTCTCCCTAATATTGTTGGCTTTTGAAATGGCCAGCTAAAAACTGCTCATCTCCTTTCTCATTAAAGCAGACCGAATGGGAAAGACAACCATTTCTCTTTCGCTTTCACATCGGTCTGCTCTATTAACCAAGAAAAAAGCCTAAACAGATCTGTGATTGTAAACATTTACCTTTTAAAAACAATGAATGCATGTTTCAATCACTCGGGCAACAGTTATGTGGAGTTGCTGGAATCAGCTATTGGATTTCATTATATTTCCAATCTATTGGTGGTCAACGAGAAATATAGCACAATCAGAAATTAACCAATGGAACGGAGCAGCTCAGTCAATGACGTCAATTTGTAGGCCATCCTGGAAGGCTATTTCACCATGGGGTCCCTTGAGGGGTTCAGAAAAGCGAAGGTTTTCGATTTTTGAGTAAAATGTGGTCTGTGGCATTGAATTACATGGAGCTACAGTGGTCTGATTCTTGAAGCACATCAGCTTCCACTGTCTAGAGTGTAATTTGTGTAAACAAAATAGAAAAAAAAAAAACTGAAGTAATTCCAAAACCGGCCTGCAAATTTCTCATCCGATGGCTTGAAAATTATAATTATCTTCCAGATATAACTCAAAATTCAACAGCTCTACAGATGGAAAATAGTTTAGCTTGTTAGCATATGTTAGACTACTATCATTATCATATAGCAGTCACACTGAGCATTCTAAAATAACACCAAAACTGTGAGCAAAGTAAACACGATTTACAGTTCCTTTGAAGCATTCATAATTCAGCTTGTAATCTACCAAGAGCCACCACATAATGAGTTCATATAAAAGCAGCAAATTCCCCTCAAACTGAGCACCACCCAGTCACGACGGCACTCCTCAGAGAGGCTCCTCAACTGGCTCTAACTTGAGGCTTCTCATTTCCCAGCGACTGACTCTCACATTACAGTATAGGTGGGGCTCTCAAACATGTTCTTCAGACCTTCAGACTATCAGACTAAAGCATGGTGCTGAAGGTTTTCTGGGCACACCAATCAGCATGCTTGAGAAACAGATAGAAACAGGGCTGCCTACCAGCTGGGCCTCACCCACGTCTCGAATCCACAGATGGAGATGCTCAAACGAGAGTGACGCCTCCATAATTAATAAGAGAGGAAGTTGACTTGAGTTTGCCCACCTCAGCGTGACCTAATTACCAACACAAGGTTGGCTGGGCAGACACGCACTCCTCCACATGGATAAACTAAGTTGATTTGGAAAGAGACTAAAAAAGTTTTGAGTTTTCAATTGGCGTATTTCCATAGGAAGTTTACCTGTCTTGAAAGAAGCGGTTCTTCAGTGCAAATGATTCAGTTATAAGGTGTTTTGTGTGCTACACACCTCTGTTGTCTTTGAGGGAGAAACTGTGGTTGTTAGCGACCTCAGGGGCCAGTCTGAAGTGGAAGTGCTGGCGGTGGGCCATTTCGTCCTTATCCGTAGCGCTAACTGTTTCAACGAGCTGTGGAGCAGAGGGTTCAAATCAGGTCGTATTAAATTGGTTAAAGTCACCAGGGCATGCCTTTAAATAAATGTATGCCTCTTTTATCTCTCTTTCTTTTTTTTCTCTATCACTCATTCAAACTTGCAACTGGCCGACAAAGGGAAAGTGAACACTGAATTGATTAAATTTAGACATCAATATAATCTTTTATAGTGCTCATTTAAAAGTTTTGATAGAAGTTGTGACCTCTTTTAGGAATTAGCTAATTCATTAACCGTTTCCTGTACCTACTTATATAGGCAGTCATACATTTCACAGATATAAAAAAGATCAAATTGAGGGACATTAAGTTATATAAGCCTCTTCATCTAGCTATAAAATATTATCTGGCAACATTCACAGCAAGATTATTCACTAATGTTTTAAAGTTTATATATATATATATATATATATATATATATATATATATATATATATGTGAATTTCTTGCAGAAATTATTCTAATTCAAAGATTAGTTATTTAGTAACTTGTAACTTTTGATGCATCCTTGCTGGATAAAAGTAATCTTACTGATCCCAAACCTTTGAATGGTCAAGCATGTGTATATGCATTAATAACATAAACACACTATTAATGAACCTTATTGTAAAGTGTTGCTAATTTTTTAATAAGTGCTGAAACATACTTGGCTCTCAAATAAACAGTTAGTTGATTTACCTTTCCAGGGCTGACGTTCTCACAGACAAGCACTTCGTTTTGAGTTGCAAACTCTGGAGCGTTGTCATTCACATCTTTGACTTTGATATTTACTCGTACTTTTGCATCTTGGTGATGGCCGCCTGGAACAACAACAGAAATCCAAATGACACACATTTTTACGATTTATCAATAATTCAAATAAATCTCTACACATTTCAGAATAAGTCTGATTCAAAGGAGAATAAGAAGGTAAATCCTGATTGACAGAGGAGGAGTTGGGGATGGAGGAGGCCAGGTAATTAGCTATTGAGCAAAAACTGCTGATAATACTGAGGGACCTTATATATGAAAGCTTAGCTAGGTGTTATTTTCCCATAGGTAGATGGGGATCAGCTGAGAGTCAGCTGATGCGAGCGTGACTAACGTGAACTGCCAGACCTAACACTACACTTGATTTAGCTCTTAGTGGAAGGACACGAGTGACAAGACAGAACCACAATTGTCACAATTGGAATGATTCACTCACATATCCTATCTGAAATGATCAGGTTTAGTAAATCCCTTGATATTTTGCTTTCAGACACAAGAGTCCTCCACATGGCAAAAGACTATTTTCGATGTAGTCTTCAGGCAAAACATTTTGATGGTCGAAATTATCAAAGACAGTGGAATGAAAGCGAAAATGTATCACACAGAAACTTTGAATCCAGCCAGAACAAACACTAACTGCACTTCAAGGAAATCACACGCACGCAAAAAATAAATATCTAACATTTTAGGGCCAATTACACACTGTGCACTGAACTGAGGGTATCATTTGAAGTTTGAAGAGGTAATCTGTGGCTGTCTCTTCTGAAATCATGCAGGAGGCCTGGCGACGCTACAACCACATAAGAGCAGGGTGGAGGGAGAGCTGGGGAGCTTGGTTAGAGAAAAAATGAGAAACATGCAAGGCTACTCTGTTATTTAAAAACCCAGAAAAGCGATGAGTGACCTACCGATCTCTGCAGCGCTGACAGATATGTTGTGCCAAGCCTGTGCTTCCCGATCTAAAGGCCTTGTGGTCTTAATAATGCCGTCCTCAGTATTAATGGTAAAAAACTCTTCCAAGTCTGTGTAGCGTGGAATCATATATCTGGGATGAAAGAAACATAAATAAATTATAAACTTTGGTTAGGGGGGTACTGTCATCAAACAAAGCTGACAAAAAAAAAAAAAAAAAAAAGAAAAAGAAAAAAAAGACAGCCAAAACAAAAGTAATCTGATTCTTTAAAGGAAGCAGTTGGTACCTGATTGGGTTGTTCATGATGTCGGTGTCTTTGGCATGCACGCGGCCGACCAGAGTGCCTGCTGGGGCATTTTCCTCCACCTCAAAGCTGTAGCTGGGAGCCATGAAGGTCGGGGGCTCGTCTGCATCTTCTACTGATATTTTCACAATGGTAGTATCTTTGTATGGACCCCAGGTAGCGAAACGTGGGTCCACATGTGGGTTGGAGGCTTCTACCTTTAGTGTATATGATCGCTTGGTCTCAAAGTCCACAGGCTGAAAACAGAAGGTCAGGATACAATTCAGTTATTCACTTTTGATGAAGCTGTCAATAGAATGTTTTTATTTTGTTATTTTTATTTTTCAGGAATCACTGTACATGTTCAAATATGGAAATGACCCCTGTGTAAATTGACTGATGGAGAACCAAAGGTGAATTAAAAAATAAATGTGTCTTAGCCATAAAATAACCATTAAAATATCACTAATATAGTAAATCGAGTGAAATGAAATAGGAAAAAGTAAACCCTGGAATATAGCTAACCGGAAAAAAAGGAAAAGTTTCAAAGAAGCAGACTAGAGGGCACTGTTGTTATACATTTTGGAAGGAGACTGAATCCACAAAGAAGCTTGAATGAAAAAAAAAAACATTGAAATATCAAGGCTCTCCTAGACATCTTTCGCTTACAGATTGCACTTTTTTACAATTCTCAAATGGCACATTTCTCATGCAATTTAGGTTCAAGTAAATAAAACAAGATTTAAAAAAAAAAAGAAAAAAAGAAGTATTCAAAAGCAGCCAGTCATTTGGTCCGCTCGTGTCTTCCTGCATCGCCAGTTTTCACACGTCCGCCTGTTTTCTGATTAGCCTGTCTCACCCGTCACACCTCTCGGTCACAAATTACCAAGTGAGAATTACACATAAAGGGTACATATCAACTCAAACACACACTCACACGGACACATGCCGGCCAGCTTTGTGTTTCTGCTTATTGGATGAAAGTTGTTTTTCCTGCTTCCTCATTCTCTTCTCTCGCATTTTCTTTTCTTTGGATCTCTTTAATGGAGCTGCCAACGCTGGAAACAAGTATGACCCAGTTCTTTCCTCCAACAGGTTGGAAACTATTTTCTGTTTATCCTGACAAAAGCAGCCCCCCCTCCTTCTCTTTTCCCCCCCTACTACAATCCTTTATTTGGCACCTAATAACTCCCGACTGAACCTAATCAGGAGCAGATAGTGTTCACAATAATGCTACGTCTCCTCTTAATATTCAGCGTGCGTTGCCCTGCCCGCAGTTGAAACAGAATACTTGATTAAAACCCTGGCAATTCCGTCAGTAATTTCGACTTTAATTTCCAACATGCTTTGAAGAGCAAAAGGTGATGATTTCCCAAGAGGTGTATCAGTGAAACATTGTGTTACTGAGTAAAGCAGCATTGCATCAAGCTGATTGTTGTAGGCATGCCGTATTGTCTGTTCTCTCACCCTTCTGCACGATTCATCCCTTCCTTATACCCTTCTCGGCAATCGGAAATAGCACTGCTGTGGTCATGATGTTTAAAAAAAATAAAATCCAGACAAAATCCCCTTCAATTGTTTTTGCATCATACAAACCTCCTTCACACAAACAAATATGCTGACGCTTCACTGGATTACACAGCTTAAACAGCAATAATTCTTGACTTTCTCTCTTTTAATATGCTTTCCTTTCTAATGATCATTTCTTAGATGATCACTCCAGATCTTAAGCTGTGGGGGAGAGAGGTAAAAGATCACCAGCAGGTGGCAGTGTTAAGGCTACAGGCTGGGTCTCTTTGGCTCTCAGGCTAAAGCTGGTTAGTGGCTAGCAGGCTTCTTGGGGCGATGTGAGGTTTCTCTCGGCCATGAGAGGTGGGGGTACGGATGGGCGGCAGCCTAACCCGAGTGGCTGTGTAATTGTCTGCATAATCCAGGGCCTCAGAGCAGGGGAAGAGTAACCCGGGCAGCACGGCCCAGATGAGCTTCCCTCACACGGACGGAGAGAAGCAGCCATGAAAGTCAATGCTCATCTCAGACATAATAGGGAAGGGATGGGCAATGTCATTGCAATTACAGAGTGAAAATGGTGAAAAATCACTTCCCAGCTTCCCAGCAGTCCTGCACTTGCGTTCACAACCCTTGCATATTTGAGCATCCATGCAAATAGGAACACAAATGAACAAGCAAATAAGTTAAATGCAAATGATTCCTGAAGAAGACTAAGGGGTGACAAATAAATTCATAGTAATTCACCCTTTTTATGCACATACTTGCTTCCATTCACAATCGCACATACGTAACTAGACGTTGCATTTACACATACTTCTTTGGCGCTCTCACACACTTCACCTTCTTTAGTTTGATGACTGCCTCCTGGGTCTCCGAGTCCTTAGTGATCTCGAAGAGGTTCATGCCGTCTCCCTCCAAGATGCGATAATCCACCAGTCCGTTCTCCGCCAGATCAGGATCTCTGGCCTTCAATCGACCCACCTCCTCACCGGGAACCTTGTCCTCTGAGACCGCCATGATGTAAACACCTGTGAAGAGGGAGAGTGAGTCCTGGGAGCTCTCAGAAAAGGCGAGGGGTGGGGGGGTGGGAGGTTATAGGGTTTATAATATCTCTGAGTCACAGGCGAGAAAAATCATGATCGCACTGCCCACCCGGGAATGGAGAGCTGGTTCTCTGCATGATACCGGTGCTACCTTCAGCTAGCTGCCTGGCACATGTGAGCTCTTAGCTTGTGAGAACAGGAGTGCATGTGTGAAATTTATATTTTTGTGCTCGAGCGAGCCTGTATGCGTATGTGGGTGGGTGTATGAAGACTATAACAGACACCTGCCTGAGGCTGGAGCTTGCAGAAGGACCATATGGCTCCACTCCCTGTCTGCTGAGAGCCAAAGGCTTCAGCTGCATTTACAAAAATAACTCCCACATGGGGATGAATCCTCGCGAAAAAAAGGCCAGGGTGTGAAAAGAGGTCTGCTTTTTCAATCAGACCCTCGACAGAAAAAAAATAAATAAATAAAAAAAACGTTTTCATCTACACTACACAAGTTTGCAGCGAGTCATGTGTCAAAGTCTGTTTCGGATAGGGCAAACATCTCTGGGAATCAATATCGAGCCTAAAAGAGACAGCCCACTGCTCAAACTGTATTTTTTGGAGTGAGCAGAACCATATTAAATATCTGAAGCCCAGATTCTCACCTGTGCTCTGTGCCAAACTGCTGTCCACATAAAAAAAAAAAAAATTATCTTGCTCCTGAAATGCTCCATCATGCAGTCAGCTCAGAACCATCGGTGAGGTAGATTTAAGGATCTGCTAGTCTAAGCTACTCATTGTGGGCAATGACCTTGCAATGTACAGTTTATTTTGATCCATGAATAATGGTTTCTACCAACACCAAAAACAGGGCTTGTATAGGAGCTGGAGCACTGGGACCATGATGCATTCTGCTTAAGTCAGGGAAAAGCTTGAAGGCCCTTTTCTACCGAGCCCGAGGCTCAGAGCGCACAAAAAAGCAAAAGCTTGGAGGAGATTTATAAGGCCGATTTCTGGAACAAAAGACAGATTAAATCTATGTGCTTAGTGTGCAGTTTAATGTCACATTGGCAACACATGAGCGCTAGCTCACACTAGCTCGTTCCTGCTATCTTCGGTACACGCAAACACAGTAAATATTTCATCCAGCCTTTCACGCTCGAGAGACTTGATGTCATCACGCTTGCGTTGAACGTTTAAGGAACATTTGAATAATTAAGTTGTGATATTTTCATGTTAACATCTGTAGCTCATATTAGCAGATTCTGACTTGGTCCCTGAGGGCTTGTCAATGTTATTATGTGGTTTGAGAATTGAAGTGTGGAGAAGAAAGGGCTGTACACTGGCTAAAAGCAAACTCTCCTCCCTTGGCGCATGCATAGCAGAGGTCAGAGTAATGTTGTGTGTAGCCAGCCAATGAGCAGGACATGGCCACTGTGACAATAATAAAACCTGACAGGGATAGAGGAGGACAAAAAAAGATGGATGGAGGAGAGATGGAGATAAGAAAAGAGAGAAAGACAGAGAAAGAGGGAACATTCACAGCTGGAAGAATACATTTTCTCACCCTGAGCGAACTTCGGAGGGTTGTCATTGACATCAGTCAGGGTGATTTTAACCTGAGTGGTGCCTGACAGACCGCCCATGTGTCCACCCATGTCCTTGGCCTGGATGACGACATCGTATTCCTGCCTGGCCTCCCTGTCCATGTTAGGAAGAGCTGTTCGTATGATTCCTATAGACACACATATAAACACAGTATGAAGAAAGATGCACCCCAAACCATTCTTTCATGACCATTCATTCACTGATTGATTTATTGTATGTTTCATCAGCATTTATGAGATTTATTCCATCTAACCAGTTGGAATGGATTTTTGCCGTACCAAATATTGCTATTTTGACGTGAAAACCCTAAGTTCGATGCCCCCCTCAGAACTGGGGCAGAATGCACCAACTATTTAATATTTTAGTGAATTAGATGCGCATTTTCATTGCTCAATAAGCCTATGGGCTAATTCAGTGGGATCATTTTAGTCTAAATATATAAATTATTAAATTCAGTGGGATCATTTTAGTCTAAATATATAAATTATATATATTATTGCTATAACAACAATCTGTTCAATTAAAAGTTAAATTAAGTTGCCAGATTCTATTATGCTATTTGATTTGACTGTCATTATTCAGTCAACTAATCTGTCAAAATGCTTACATTTGCATGGAATGTGTGATTTAGTATTTCAAATGAATGACATCTTATTAAAAAATAATAATTAAAATGATAGAAGATATATTTTACACATTTTGTGTGAGCCGAATTAGCAATATGCTTTCCTTAATATACTTGATGATCATCAAGTTGCAGTAAACGCATACTGTTCTCAAGTGGGCATCTTGTACACACTTCTACATCTCCTATCATTTTGTATGTCATACACAGGAAGCTTTTATCCAGTAGGGCAACTGACCTTGGTCTTACACTTCAGGATAGTGCTGTAGAACAAAAGTCTAGCTTTCAGTTGACACTTTACTCGTCCAGTCTTCTTTCAGACCAGAAAAAAAATATGTGGCTATTTTGCTCATTCTTGCGGTCTTGAAGCATTTAACACAAATGCGCTATGAATAGTCGCATGATGGTTTTGTTAATACCACATAGATGAGCAGCACTGAACAGGATCGAGCAAAACATCCAGCTTTAGTTTATTAGCAGCATCTGCTTCATCTTCTCTGACTGCTGTAGGGGTTTCCACTGCCACTGGGACACTGTAGGACTAATGTAACCTGGGTTAATTTAGCTCAGAGAACACAAGGTGCTCCCGCGAAGCGTGAAAGGACTATCCTCTTCATTCCCAATCCTCATACCATGGTAATTGAATCGAAGCCAAACATGACTTGAAATTGCACATGATGCATATTTGAATGCATGGCTGGCTCCACAGAACTAACACAGAACCAGTGAAAATATCATTAATGTACCTGTTTGTGGCTCCACAGAAAAGTAAGGCTGGCCCTGCAGGATGCTGTAGACCAGCCTGGCACTGTTGCCGTATGTGGGGTCATCGGCGTCTGTAGCTGTGACCTTTATCACTGAAGTACCTGAAGAGAAAGCCACGATAGGGATCACTTCTGGATATTGCACATATCTCACAGTCTAAGGTACACTTCCCATCAACATTCACAACAAAGATAAGAGAAAGAACAGCAACTTGACTATTTCTCAGTTCATAAAGTTGATCTTGAATAACCTTTCTTAAAGGCAACAAGAGTATTTCAGAGTCTAAAGCTAGACGATACAAACCGTTGCCTCGGGTTTGTGCATGCAATGTTTTGCCTTCAGCCGGGCTAATTTCCATGAAATCTGATTCTGTTTACACACTAAAATCAATTTACCCAGCATGTTTACCAACTTGTCTAAAAAAATATAAGGAATTGACCTGGAAAAAACTAGCCTTTCGAGGGTCCCAGTAGTATTATGTGAGCTGTGAATGGGGGGTATCGGGGTAACAGATCGTTACCCTGTGACAGGAGAGCATTACTGATGATGTATTGCACAGTGAAAATGCAGTAAACACAAACACATGCACACAAACAAATGCAAGCACACACACACACACACACACACAACCCCAGACAAGTCAGCAGTCACAAAACAACAGTTGAAACAAGAGTACCAACTCACTTTCTGAGAGTCAGATTTCAGCTCTTTTGAATAATGCATGAGGAACAAGCCGTCAGGCGGGGGGCTCATAGAGAAAGAGAAGAAGCTGACAAATAAGCTTTTCCAGAGGCTCGCACTCACCGACATTTGACATCTCAGCCACTCGCGCATAGTAAGGGCCGTGAAGGAACTCTGGTGGATTGTCGTTGATGTCCTGCACCTTGACAATGAACTCTGAAGGAGGCTCTAGGGGTTTGTTGGTGTCTCGAGCCACAGCCTGGGCGGTCAGGGTGTACTGGGCCTGTTCTTCTCTGTCCAGTGTCTTTGTTGCATGAATGTTGCCCGTTTTGTCATCGATGACAAAAATAGTGCCTGCTCCCTCCCCTGAAAGGATGTATTTAATGTTTCCGTCTCCTGAATCTACATCCGAATGAAGCTGGAAGAAGAGAAAGAGCATGTGAGTGAGAGGTTTCCATCATCAATGAGCGGGTCATACAAGAACGCTGACTCAAAGTAGAAAGCGTTTTGGCTGGTCTTCAGCAATCCATGATAGCATCTCCTCTAGAGTATCACATTAACACACTCCTATCTTACAGTGATATCCACCCTGATGGTCAGTTGCACTGACAGAGAATTCAGCAAGGAAACATCACTTTCCTAAACCTCCTTTCTACATTACTCTCGAGCGAATTTCATCATTTTATATTAATTTGAGAATAAACCTCATTTTTGTAATGTATGACTGTTTATATGTTGCGAGTATAGACGTGTATAGAGCTGATGTGAATTAAGGGATGTTGATTATGCTGGTTAAAATGAAATTAAACTCCTGACACAGAATATCCCCACTCAATAAGTCTAAACCTCCACTTGGGTTCAGGTGGGAATTTAAAGGCCAACGTGCTGCAGGTCCGCCATGTAACTATCCGGCAGGCCCATAAATCGTCCATTCCCCCTATGCCAGAACCATAGGGAACTGCACCGTTATTAAAAAGGAAATCCAATTTATAACCTTTAATCAAGTGGGCCACTGATTGCTTTTGTGGAACAAATGGAGGATATTGCAAGGACTCTGTCTGTAATGAAAACCCAAATGACTTTCATTCACAGCATAACCTTAAGAGAAATATAGAGGGGAAGGAAGATGAAGAATGGATGTAGAGAAATGGATGTACAAGTTCCTTGTTTCTACTCACCCGACCTACTAAGACAGGATCTGGGCCTGTGTACTCCTCAATGACAAAGAACTGGTTCCAGACCCAGCCTCGTTTGGAGCGGTGAAGCACCTGGCCCTCTTTGCCTCTCTCCCTGTGTCTGTGTAAAGAGAGATGGCGGCGGTGGCCGCGCTCCCGTGGCCCTGAGCCCCTGTGTGTCGCTGCCGCTGCAGCGCTCCATAGTGCAGCCCCCAAACACAAGAAGAACACCTGCAGTCTCAGTCCCTCCCACATCCTGCCCACACTGTCCACTTCCTCTCCTGAGGGTATCAAGGTTCAGAGAAAATCTTGAAATGCTGTCCGCCTTGATGGTCTGGTCTATAAAGAGTTTGAGGGGGACAGGAGGAGACCTCACTCGACTTGGCCTCTGATATTCATCACAAAGTCATACTTTTCCACTATTTCTTCCTCTCTGTTTCTGAAACAAAAAAAAGGAGAGAGAAAAAATAAATAAAAACATCATTACTCATATGGCGAAATGTAAGTTACAAAGGTCTAAATTGTCCGCATAAAACCAGGAATAGACAGCATAATAGTTTTAGAATAATACAACATTTAATGACACTTTGACTAAAAACGATTCTGCACTATTACTAGGTCACTAATCAAATGAGAACTTTTGTGTCACTGATCATTTGCAAAAATTCTTTGTAAAGGTCATATATTCTTGTTTCCGCTGGAGCACAAGATGTTATTTGGCTCAAATCATGCTGGAGAACATGATCATCAGGTTTTCTAAACACACCTGGGGAGTTCGTGCAGCTTGAGCGCTGCTCTCATTGAAACAAAAGGGGACAAATCAAACACAAGATACATCCTGAAATTCATGTTAGGATTTCAATTCAACTTTTAGTTAAATTGTTATGCTTATATAATGTGTAATGAAAATAATTCATTAAATTAGAAAAATGGTGCTCTCAATCTTGGACCCCAATTTATATAAAACTTGGCTATACAATGTGACTTTTGTAAGACCGCACTGGAGTCAAGTTAAATTGACTGTGTTGAAATGTATTAATTCATTTTCCAACAGTGTACACTGAATTAATTAAGCATCAGAGGTTGTAAGCCCATTTGAGCCTTTTCAATTAGACATTACACAGTCAGCGGTCTACCAGCAAACCGTTGTTGCGATAAGCTATTCTCTTTGTTGCAGTATATAAACCACAAGGTCTGTTAGCTGTTTATTTGAAAATGAAATGAAAACATAACAAATAAAAATAAGTTTCTATTCACTTTCAGAGGATCAGACACATAATAAAGAGCACAAAATGAAAAGAAAAATGAGCACATAAACTCCTTCTCTATAATTCAAAGGCTTGGGGTCATTAAGATTTTTTAAAGGAAATTAATACTTTTATTAAGCAAAGATGCCTTACATTGATTACAAGTGACATTAAAGACATTTATACATTTGCAAAAGATTTCCATTTGTGGCAAATTTCAGCTTTGCAATAACAGAAATAAATTATATTTTAAGAAAAAAATTATAATAATAAAACTTTATGTTAATTAATAAAGGAAATTAGATAATGTCTCATAAAATTCCTAACATAAATGTCCCACATGACCATCCTTTCTTAGATCTTTATCCTGTGTAAACGCCTGTCATGTTACACATCCTATAATTAACCACTTGAGGTGTTGGGCGAAATCCTTTAAAGTCTGTGCATCGCTCTCTGTCTGGGTGTAGGTGGATGTGGTATGGGAGAGCGGCCCGCCGGGTATTTTCTCATCCACTGAGCCGCTAACAACCATCAGCTCTGACAACAACAGCCACGATAGCCTGCTGCACCCCCACACACACACACACATACACACGCAGTGCCATCCTTACCCTAATCACAGTAAGTCAAATCATCACCTCACACACAGGGTTTGTGAGGGTGTGAAACCTAAACCTAAACCTAAACCTAACCAATTACCAGTCCGCAAAGCAAAGCCCATAAATATTTCCCAAATAAAGTGCATCCAGCGGAGAACTAGGAAAGTGGGTGCTCTAACTCAGGCAGACCTCTGTAAAGTCAGGCCCTGATTACATTATATTGCTTCACGTTCGTCTCAGTCTTGGCTGTAAATTGGCATCGGCGCTAGAGAAAGAAGACATTCTACCTCTCCTTTCATTATTGACCGGCCACCAAAATGTCAGGATGCACTGCTACTTGGAGTGGTTTTACTGCCTCTGAAGTCTTCCTCTCAAGTGTGCTTCTTGAGAGCACTGGGAATCCAGAGCATTTAGTTCTATTAAAATAAGTTATTTGTTATTATTTTTTTAAGTCTCTAATGAACTTAGGCTGAATTTATTAGATACAAAATACAATAGAATTAAAAAATTGTACATCTCAAAATGGAATTGATTTGTTATGGCAAATCTGAATTTGCTTTACCTTTAAGTGTGATCAATGTAATATGCCCTTAAAAGTATTAATTTCTTAAAAAAAAACAAAAAAAAAACAAAAGAAAAGGATGCACACATACTTGCTTCAGGTTAAGATGTACATAACTGAATACTGTATTCAGAAACACTTTAATAATCATATCTCATCTTTCAGTTAAAGTCTTCTGTCACACACTTTCAGTTAAAACAGGTCTTCAGCACGAGATTTGTGACCCCTTGGGGTCTGCGGTGTACTGCATTAAGTCTGCACAATACTGTTTAATCTCAAAATTAATATATGCATTATCCAGAAGCATAATAATCAGTGAAATTCAAATTAAGAGGTTCATTTTGCGCTAAATGTTCATTGTCTCTCACTCAACATTTACAAGTATATGACTGTACATTTGACAATAATTATTTTAATAGCTTTGTAATGTACTTTAAGCCTAATAGAGTATGTAAATACATTTATATGGCACTATATGCATGCTGTTATAGGCCATTTTATACAATATTTAGCAGAAGCCCCTGCTCCATCTCTCTCTCCACCAAGGGATCTTAAAAAAAGGTTGAAGACCCCGCTCCTACCACCCACAACATTCTTTTCAGAAGAGTTCAGCCTTTTTTTCAGTCACCAGGGGTAAATGGTCTTTTATCTCAAACACCAAACTACTTGATGATTAAAACATTGAGAAATTACAATAAATATTCTAACCACAGAGTTAGTTATTCTGGTCCTTACTGAAACATTCGTATAACAAACCAAGCGCAGAGTCACTCAGAGTTGGTAAGTGATTCACCAACCCTGCAATGTTTGTAATGTCTGTAAAAGCGATACCGTTATTTATCACGCACTCTTATCAGCCAGACGACTAAGTGTGTCTCTGCTGAGGGGATTCAAGCTGTTGTATCTTAAAACACATTTAAAAGGTAGTAGGAAATAAAACGTAGATATTGTATTTTAAGAGCAACAGTATTTGTGTGTCTCTGGAACAAAGAAACTGCTAGCGTGTACTGTTACGACTAATGGAGGGCAAGGGAAGAAAATGCCTCAGTGTTTTGGAACCACAAATGATCACCCTGCCCCACAGCCTATAATTACTAGTTTAGTGGGATATATTCAGTGGAATATATTACACACGCCTTAAACTAAATATTGAATTCTGCACTATAAAATGCCAAGACCTTAATCATAATGCTGAGTTACGGATTCTGTTGCAACTGCGAGAGCCTTGGGATGAAACGAATCAACTGCAAAATCTGAGAGGCACTGGAAGTGATCCTCTCGGCCAACAAGTATAAAGATATAAAACAAATAAACGGATGAACGGATACATTAATAGATCTCAAAATCCTTAGGAGACATGTCAAACCGGATCCAGAAGCTCTGTCATGGCCTATTGCAAGCATTCAGAAGTCTGAGAAGAATCTAATTTCCTATCAAATTTTCTCACAGCGGAAGGATCGAGAAAAGGAAATGGAGAGCGAAATGGAGGAAGGGTTATGGAATGACACTTGAAATCAAACAGAAGTGAAGCTATTTCTGTGGAAGACTGAGACCTTAGTGAAATACAGTTATTCTGTTCTTTGCACAGTATTTTCAGTTAACAGCCACTTACCCTGTTGGTTTCTGAATTTTAGCAGCTATCGCTAAACTAAAGCAGAAAATTACAGCCATTCAGCTGTAAGCACACTCTGCTTCTGGATCTCCAACCACAAACTTAGTATCTAATGAAAAGTGGCTTGAGAGCAAACTCTAATGTGAAAATGGTGTGGTCAGCTCTACTCAATGTTTCACTCATTTTCCCCCGCTCTTTCTCCTTTTGTTTTTTATTTTACTCTCAGTGACATTCACTGTTGTAGGAATGGGCAAAAGCACCCCTGGGTAAATTCCTCAACATTTATATTTGATGTATGCTACTAGCTGCTTGGATCCCTAGCTTTGCTTTCACATGCGTATCTGTGTATCTACAGTATGTGCACATGTACACATTTGATATTACACTAAAGTGCTTTTGCGCTAGAAAATGTGCCATATATTACCTTTTATCCTTTTAACTGTGATGCATTATTTTAACATTACCAGCATAGTTAGGTTTAAACACACAAGTTAGGAATTGCTGTACAATGAACAGTGTAATACAGTAAATAGACATTCCCAGAAACGCCTGTGTGACACATCACATAGGTTTCATATAAATAATTTTTTCTTCTTGGCCACCTATGATTAACACAAACTAGCATGTTGTTTTCTGTTTTACTACCCACATTATTACAGTGGTTATCAGTACATTTAATGTAAAGCAAATTTGGAAGTTCAAGTAGACTAGTAGACAATATTAGTATATTATCACCTACAGCATGGATTTTAAGTTGTGGTAAATACCTGTAATACATTAAACATTGTCACCATTTTCACTGTGAATTTCGAGCAACCACAGCTGTATTTTTTTTTTTTTTTTTTTTTTTTTTTTTTAAGAATACAGTATGTATATGTAGTAATACTGTCATTCACACACTCATACACTCTCTATACTGTTTTTCAAAATTATACTGACATGGTGATTCAAGTAAAACCATCCAGTATTGCTTTTTGCTTTACTATACAACTCCAGTTAATGTAACTTGTTTTTGATGGTCTTGTTAATGTTAGACTGTACATTTGAATATATTATATATATATATATATATATATATATATATATATATATATATATATATATATATATATATATATATATATATATATATATATTCAGAAGCTTCATAAAAGAGAGCTCAAGTACTGCCTGCTGGTTTGGTGGCTGGCTTTAACATATTTTTTTGAAGAAACTTGGGTTCTACTCTGGTGTATATTGATGGGAGGCATATCAACACAGTCTAGTAAGTGGTTACACTTTATTTAGATAATCCACATTACTCAACAACTATCATTAAAGTATTAATATTTACATTATGGTAAGGGTTATGGTTAGTAGAATAAGCTGACATTTACTTGCAAAGTTACTTAGTAGAATGTGTTAGGGGACCATAAGAATAAAGTGTTAGCAGATATTAAACAGATAGTTGACTCTTAAATGGTAGTTGACATGTTGGTGCAGAGTTACTAACTGTCAGATGAATTTATAAAGTAGACTATTAAAAAGTGTTACCTTTTTTTTAACAGCCATTCAACTGCTTTAATGAATACACAGCTGGAATCTGTATAACAGTGGTATACGTCAGACTTTATCCTAAATCAACAGAAATAAGCACTCTTTTCTTCTCCCCAAGACAAACGGCTGAATAGTGTCTGGAGAATATTTACAGGCAAAATCCAGTAATTCAATGGGAATCCATGCAATCAAGAATTCTGCATGAGGGTAAGATATTCTTACACAGATTTAGTAGTTGGTCACATAAATTTGACACTTTTTAAAATTTCTTCTGTGTTAACTGTACTTCATACATCATTATATTGACAATTTTGCCCAGAAAACTTGCTAATGTGACCGCACGGTTGTAATTGCCATTTGATATTTAGCTGGGAATAGAGGAAATATTGCAGAAACACTGAAACAATAGCTCTGTATTTTCAAAGCCACTAAAACCATTTTTAATGAAGATTGTTCCTCTCTCATTTCACTCCTCCATCTTCACTTTCTCCTCAGGCACTTAGAGATCAACTCTCAAGACACAAAGATGTAAATTCCACTACATCATAGGAAGTGCTCATACTGTACAAACACATGGGGTCAAATGTTTCGAACACATGGGGTCAAACTCCATCAAAGTGCAATTTCAAGGATCTCAGAGTGTCAATCAAACTTTCACATTACAGTGGTGGACTCACCTTAAACAAACATGTGATGAAGGCCTAAACTTGTAGTACTTACTACCATAATTTCACAACTAAAAGTCAACTATAAAAAGAATAGCTTTCGAATGACTAATTGCTATTTAAGGGCATAGAAATTAGAAGGCTTTTAAAAAGTGGCAATGTAACAGGAAGTCATAACCTCTAAACACTACACGTGCTCTTGATGGACCTGGGAATTGAGATGCATATCTATTCACTTCAAAGTTCTGCCATCAAAGCCTTTCCCGATGCTGTCACGGAGAAAAGAGCTTTTTGGTTTCTCATTACCCAGCAGTACTTCCCCTGGTCAGCGATTGTGCTCACAGGGCGAAACCTGACTCTTAATTGCCGTTCAATTACAGAGACTAATCGGTGGAGGTGTTTCGCAAACAAAAATCCCTCAGCCTGGCTCACTGCGGTGCATGGCTAAAGAGCTGATTTGTATTCTAAAAAAGTGACTAATGCTCATGCCGTTTTCTCCTTTCCTGCCTCCTGCGCATCCTCTGAGATCTCTGGATTATGAATATGCTAACAGTTGTGGCCAGGGTTCTTAGTTATGGAGTTGAGGGGAAGCCTTTGCTTTTTCCGCCACCACCACTTCATGGTAGTGTAAAACCACAGTTACTAACAGCGAGAGAGCGACGTTGGTGGAGTCTCAAAAGTCGGACTACAGAGATGAATGCCCTTACACTTTCTCGTGATGTTATTTCAGAAGAGCCCAAGGCTCCACCAATGTCTATTCTGCAGCACGTGCCCTTGGAGAAGAGAACCGAGTATCACCTTACTAGGGCAAACAAGGCTCAGCACTCTACTTATATTACCTAGAACAACATGAAGGTTAGATGCCTAAAGGCAACAGTGTGTGCCTTGTATTCCCTGCATACCTCGATTATCCACTCTACAAGGTGTATTCGTTTCCAATAGAACATCAACTTCCGTCATACAAGTCAAACACGGCCGAATGTCCTGATAACAAACTCTAAAAGCGTATACAGCACCATTTCTAGCACTCATTAGAGTCTAAGGGTCACTGGTGTGTCGGCATAAGCAGGTGTGGCTACAATTGGTGTGTTGTGTGTATGAGGCGCTCATCCGAGCTTTTGAAACTCATTACAGCTTTGGCCATAATTATTAACCACGAGAATCAGCTTTTTCACACGCATTTTTCATCATTATTCATCTCCGCTAACACATTATCCTCCTGTTTATTCATGCAAGCATGAATATGGGTGTATTAATAACAATCTGTAAATCCACCCAGCCAGTCTGTGCTTTTCCTGCCATACCCCCCACCACCACCACCACCACAAAAAACTCCACTAAATAAATGAAATAATGACAAAAAAAAATGCAGTAATAAGACATTTTCATGAATAGATGTTGAAATGTAATGAAAAATGAATAATTTCCTTCTGCGTGTATTGTAGATGATGACATTGAAACTGAAAGCAATACAAGAATAATATTTGAGCAATTACTAAGGAAACTGAAAATAACAAAACAAAAGTTAATGAATGATCAGTTCAAGGAGACGTACATGACAGTATTAAATGGAGTCACTGGGGTCTATAAAAAATGTAAAAAAAGAAATAAAAATCATGCACGACTGAAAATATTCAGCCATGAATGATGATTCCTGAGTTTTATAGCCTCTCAATTGACTTCTTGGATGTCATTTAACACTGTTTCTAATTAGTTTAGATAATTGTTCCTTTCTTCTTTCTCCCCTCTTTACACATCAATAACATCCTAATTATGTCTTCAGTTATTGTGCCATTCCAATAAGCACTTCATAGCTTCACAGTATATTCAAGACTACTAATGACTAGGTTATAAAAACACTGACTAACGACAGCTGCATCTCCTTAGAGCTTCAATCACCCGCGAGACACTTCATCCATTCTTAAAATGTACAAGGCTAACAAAGGCCCCATGACTTCTCTTTTGTCTCACGCACAAGGCCGCAGAATATTTCTGTCAGTGTGTAAGACGTGCTTGCATATTTTTCTTTTAGCAGCTATGTTACAAAGAGGTGAATGGTGAGATGCTGCCAAAGCCTCTCATTCCCAAACCTTTTCATTTTCTGGAAAAATGGAGGACTAGTCAGGGTTTTCAGACAGCCCCGTCCCGGAGGATCTGGGGAGCAGGAAACTGCGGTGTCTGGAATAGATTTGAGGCAAAGGGAAAATAAAATACTTGGGATTCCTGAGGTTTGAGGGACAGCAGGCAAAAAGTCACGGATCCCACCAATGCTAAGTAAGGAGACAGTGGAGTGAGCGAGAAATTAGACTATTATGCTACTGCAACAAAGTTGACTGGATTTAGGGAACCATTTCAAGTCCCAGAGCCCAGACAACTTATCGTGTCATGCAACTTTCACTAACAACCCCACTTCTGAATTTCAATGTAGGTTGTTTCTTTTTACCTTTCGCATCTGTAAGCTTCTTCCTTGCTGAAGCCACTTGACTGACAGCTTTATTGTTTGACTTTTTCAGAGATGATTGAAAAGCAAATGGTGCATTGATAAACATCACTCGATTTTTAATACCTTTTCACCAAGCGTCTCCTTTGAGGAGAGGTTAATTCATTGAATTGGTAAACAGAGAAATTAAACCTCAGTGCCATTTCAACAGTGTGCGCAACCGAAATGTAGAGAGACTGAAAATGATTATCCAGCTGCTCTGGCAGAGAATTGCATGCAACTGAGAATGAAATGGAGGCATGTGTGTCACATTAAGTCAAAAACTAGAATATAATAAAGCAGTCTAAAGCTGGGTTAAAACTGATCCAGTCCCACAATGGATTTCATATATATTCCAGTTTTTAAAGAATGACTCCAAATTGATGTGCTTCTTTTGCTCATTTGCATGGACTGTACAGAATACACTGTAGGCCTATACAACAGTTCGTTCTGGTCCTTGGATTGGCTGAGAGGTCTTTCCAACCATGAGATACTCCTCAGCATCCATATGGGAATACATGTTTACTCACTGTTCAATGAATATACAGATGAAATACATGAAAAGGAAGACTTTGAAATTGTCCTTAAAAGTCTCTAAACTGTGTACCGTTTTTTCTCCCAGGATTAAGGTTATTGAACATGGCAAAAATACATGTTAAACTCAACATTTCATAGCCACTGAACAGATCTTATTTATGGGTGCGGGCAGCAGAACCGAAACGGTCTCTATGGTTGTTAAACAAACACAGAAGACGTCAAGGTGATGAGCAAGATGAAGTGAAAAGGAAAGGAGGGTTGAGGGTAAACAGCATGAGCGAAGGGAAATCAAAAGCAGAGAACATAAAGCACTGTCAGAGAGCACTTCACTGCGTCCAATTTCCTCTTATCAATGATGAAGCCATAGACTCATTTGAACAGAAGGCTGTGACACTGAACCTATACCCATAATCCCTTCACAGAGAGGTGTATATTGTGGGGGGCTGTGACTTCTAAAATGATGGCATTTCCCCAGCCTGTTTCTAGACCAAGCAAACATTTTAAATTCCTAATACCAGGAAAAAGAAAGCAAACCAACTAACAAACACAAGTACAAAAGCAGAAACTGCAGAGTCAGAATTTTTGTCCCAAAAAATAAAACAAAAAAAAATATATTAAGCTGCTTTTGGACCATTTCTAAAGGCATTAGAGAGAATGCATCTGTCTTTCAACACAAGCAATTTGAAGCTCAAGCTTCCCTCTTACTATGGCTTAGAGACCCTGAGACGTGGTTAAAACAAGGAGATGTCTGTCCTCAATCCTCCGACCCAATCCGCCTCTGTCATGCACCGCTGAATCAACAAAGATACTCTGTCTCCTTAAAACATCTGGTGACAACTACCTACCAGCAAGTCCCCTTTGAGATGGCCTCAAGCCGCAGATTAGGTGAAAATGATTCAAAAAGGGAAAAGGCAGTGATATAATAACACAGAACCTTGGAACTATAAATCAGCAGGGAGAAAACAAAGGAATATGTAGTCAGGGGAACACAATCACACTTGTTATCAATCTTCTCAGGACATTTCTTTGTTGCAACCAACTCCCATTAGCAACTGATATATATATATATATATATATATATATATATATATATATATATATATATATATATATATATATATTAGGGCCGGGACTTAATTGAGATTAATTAATTACACAAAAATAACGCGTTAACTAAGATTAATTAATTACAGAAAAAAATTCCCGCATTTTTAATAACTTATTTTTGCACTGCGGAACGTTTCTCACTGGATGAGTTTCGGCGGACTGATTATACTGGAGCACCAACTAGTGTTCGTATATCACCGCAGGCGCAGCACATCGAGCCTCAAGTATCACCTCATCGCAAAACATATAGCAGCTAGCGTGGACTTTACATTTAAAGTTGAACTATGTATTATTTTGCTGGTGCAACAGTTTATGTTGAACTCTTTATTGTTTTGGCCAAGGTTATTGAGAGTTGGACTTAGTATGTTATGGCCTCTGAAGCAACAGAGAGATGTTTTCTAATAGTCAGGGTTTCCAATGTTCTGAATGTAATTGACAGTATTGTGTTTTACTTAAAAAAACACTTTACAGAAGGTTCCAGCACCTATAAGCTACCTGAATTTCTGAAATGTACTATTTCTAAAGTGTTTCTAAATATGCTATTGCTACACTTCATGGCAAAAATTACACTGGTCTGCTAGACTTGGTTGAACAAAAATAAACAATATTTTGTTGCTTAAGCTTATGTATTCAGTCATTATTCAATGGTATACCATAAATCCATGTGAAAAAAAAAATTAATTCTCACTGTTCTCAGGTCAAATATTTATATGCGATTAAAATGCGATTAATTTCGATTAATTAATTACAAAGCCTCTAATTAATTAGATAATTTTTTTTAATCGAGTCCCGGCCCTAATATATATATATATATATATATATATATATATATATATATATATATATATATATATATATATATATATATATATATATATATATATATATATACACACACACACACACACACATACACACACACTGTAAAGGTTTGGTCATGGCCTCTATGTTTAGAAAAAGGTTATTGGACTGGCTAACACAGCAAGCTAGAGATTAAAAGGTTAAACAACTTAAAAGTAAAAAGACACTGTTTTAAATTAAAAATGTTCAACTACTGACCAGTTTAGTAATGACTAATACAACTTTTTCCTATAATTATACAGAAATCTTGAAATTAATTAGAAAATTAATTAGATCTTTAAACTGTGACTCTGCTGCCCTGGCAGAGATGTGCTTCTCTGCCACTTCTCATTATTTTAGGAAAATCTCTAAGGTAATGACAACAATAGTATTGAGACTGATATATTTAGATTTTCATATAACCTGATCACAAAAATACTAAGACAAATGAAAATATTAATTTTTAAAAGTTCTTAATAAAAGGGGCAAATAAGTTTTAACTAAAATGCAATATAGATGATTTTAAAGTCTTATAATTAGAAAATATATAAAGAAACATTAAAAAAAACTGTTAAAATCAGTCATTTAAAAGAATGAAATAGGCTATCTGTTTATAACAGCTGTGTGACTGTATATTTTAATATAAATAGTCCATAACAAGAGATTCATTAGAGGAAAAAAAATAATGGCACACACACACACACACGCACGCACGCACGCACGCACACACACACACACACACACACATATATATATACATATATATATATATACATTTTCAAATTACATTATGGGACCTTGATCTCTGCTCTGACAAGCTTTTTTGGTCATAATGGAGGTATTATAACAAAATTGTATCCAGCTGTTTCAGCTATAAGTAATTTTATGGAAAATGCAACACTGCAATTTAACAAAGTGACAGTCTGCCACATTGCAAGTTAACATTTCCTCTCCAAACCACCGCTCCACTGTGTGTCTGTCAATCACTGGTTGTGAACCACCAACACGTTGGATCTCCTCCAGGTCCACTTAATTAATCGATGGAAATTTCAAAGAAGTAACTATAGCTACAAATAAATGAAATTTTAAATTTAAAAGCTTTAAAAATACTTTTGAGTGATTTTAACACTATTCCTCAATACCATAAGCAGTCCTAACACAGTCACAATAATATCAGATCCACATCAAATGCAAATTCATGTCACATATCTGTTGTACCTAGCCGAATAACCTTTAAATCGCTGCAAGGCAGAGGGCATCGCCTTATCATCAGGTCTCGTCTGAGGACTATCTTCCCCAACCAATCCTTCACTGAATTGAGCATTACTGTCTGTAAATCTCTCCCAGTGCTTTTTCACCTTTACATAATGACCTTTTCACACACACCCAGACACACACGTGAATGTGCCTCACGGGGCTTTCAACGGCGCTTGACACAATCCACCATTTCAAGAGCAGCACAAAAGGCGGCCCGTCTGCCTGGTTGATTCTGACCGGAGCTCCCAGGCCCCAGTGCACACCGACACGCTTACTGCGCAGCAGAAGAAATGAAGAAGATAGTAATTTAGCAGGTATCGAAGGAAGCAGGGCGATCCTCTCATTATTCTAGCAAGTTGGAAAATGAGATTGTTAATCCTCTGGGGTTTGCATTGGTTTTTTGTCTCTAAATTTGATTCCTGTGGGATTTATGAATCATTATAATCCCACGACAAGGGAATTCTACTTTATTTATTTATCTGGGCCATGCATTTATGTAGTACATGTAGAATATATTCAGTTTTTTAGTTGTTTTTACTGATATTGAGAACATACTCTATTATGTCATTAACCCGTTTAATTCCTATATTTTTTTTAAGAACAATACTTGAACCACTTGTCAAAAACATGAATTCTGAAGGTACCATTATAGACTATATTCTGCCAGAGCATATGTTGTTTTTAGACTAACTGTTATGTTTCAAATTTGAGTGAACAAATTTGATCAAAGTGGCACAAATATCAGCAATTGCTTTGAACTGCGGCACTATATCGATTTGTCATTTTTTTGTATCTCAGTTTAATCAAAACTCTTGCTTACAATCAATAGTTCCAGTGGGTCTGAAAAACACCAGTGGCACATCAAAATCCTTCTAGGGGGAAGAATTGGATGGTTGGGAGGCTTCTTATCTATTAGTAATAAACCACAAACTTGTTGAGAGAAAATCTGTCTTCTACCATGGCAACAAGACAATAAATCTAGTAGTTTAACCCGCATGGCTTGAATTAAATGTTTAATCTCTTTTTAAAAATCCAGAAGGCTAAGTGTTTTGTTTTGATGCCTGATCCTTTGGTCAATGGTTAAAGACAACAGAATCATTATCATCTGCACTCCTCCATAAATGTCACCAGCGCGCTGATTTATCCTACGCCAGGGCCGGGGTCAGGGGTTAAGGCTCGGAGGGGGGCTAACTGCTGCAAATGTTGCCATTAGCATCCAACTCCCAGGGCATTTGCTTAAATCAGGCATTTTATTTTTTTTTTCACGTTGTAGACAGGACAGGATTAGTGTCTGCTGTCAATCATGACATATGGCAGAGCCATGCTACAAGTCAAGATCAAATTCATACCATGCGTTATTTCTAGAGCATGCTCTAGCAAAAAGTTTCATAAAACTGCAAGGTTGCTAAAACAACTACAAGTCAGTGCTCATTAATGCAAGTTGCCCTGTGAGAGTGCGCACCTCAAATGTGATGAGAGCTGTCACATCTTGATGCAGTGAAATAATGGAAGGGGAACGCTTGCTTACCCACATGAGTCATTTTCTGAACGCCGGTTTGAGGATGTGCATTCTTTAACCACCTGACATTTACATGCATCACACATCAATCAGTCAAAATAATTCAATCAACAGCTACACCCTACCAGACGCATGGGGAAAACTGAATCAAAATGTAGGCCATGCGAACATCAAATGTATGACAATGCATTGTTATGCATAAAATGTTTTTTTTTTTTTTTTTTTTGTTAAAGACCATTTGAAATTCATATCCTATCATTCATATCAGCAAATGAAGAAAATAAAGAAAGAAACATAAAAGAAACCAGATGCAATATCTGCACTAAAAACATTCCAAAATCCAGCCAAAACAAGAAATTGTTTGTTTATTCTCAAGTTAGATTAGTCATCTTCACACTCTCAAAATGCCATTTATAAAAAATCCAGACTATGAAAAGAAGACAACAATAAGAGAGTGAGAGCACACCGAGGAAAACTGCAGTCATGTAATGGAAGCAGCTCTCTCTTAAATACCACAGTATGCATGTGCGTAATTTTTTTTATTTTTTTTTCACTGTGGCTGACTGATTCACAAAGGTCATGCTGTAAATAAAAAAAATAAAAAAAATAAAAATAAAAAAAAATAAAGTACAATTCTATCCTGGCAACTCATGCAGAAAAATCATTAAATTGAATGAATGGGTTTTGCCTTTCAAGCCTATAAAAAGCAAGTCGTATATATGTAAGTGCTGTGCCTAACAGGACCAGGGGGATCAATGTGGTGTGGGTCAGGTTGCTAAGTATGTGCAATTTAGGATCATATTTGTAAAGTCTTGTGTTTAGGTTTTTCCAATTCATTTCTGTTTCCAGCTGAGATGAACACAAGTGAAAGTAAAACATTATTTATTTTCACACCAATTATGATTACAGGGGCAGATTACTGACTAATAAAGAACAATACAATGCTATAACCCCGAAAACATTATTACTATAGTATGTGATTTATAAACTATCCTGATGTTTGCATCAGCAGCTTCATGCTGTATAGCTTTGGCTTTTTAATGTAGTAAACTCAACTGGTAGAGCATAGCACTTCCGACATTTATTTTCAAACCAACCAATGTAATAAAACATTGCCAAATTCATCTGTTTGGGTTAATATCGAATGCTCTTTTAATGGCACTCATTGGACATTTTACTTTGATAAAGTCACAAAAAATGTCAGAAGCAACATAAATATAAATTTTCTGAAATGCAGTTACATTGTACATTTTTCTTTCTTTAAGAAAAGAAAAGAAAAGAAAAAAAACATAATAATAATAATAAAAAAAACTTCTCTTTCACAGAGCTGTATATTCAGATGCTGCTACTTTTCACAGCTGAGTATGTTCTGCAAAACCTTTCTGACAAATACATCACACACTAAGTGCTTGTTATGACAAACTGAAGAAACCCTCAGTCTTTCAGCCAATTATAGAAAGGGAATTATTGAAAGAAACTCACTATAGCCTTCATCCTTACACATCTCTACATGCTAGAACACTGGTTGAAGATGAAGAAAGGTTAAACTATTAAATGCTATATGCTCTGGGCCACAAATGGCTCCTGGTGACATATTGAATTACATTTAGTGCTACACTAGCATGAAATCAACTTTGGTAACTAGGAGGCAGACTCACAGTCACTCCTCTGAACCCTCTGAATATCAATGATGGCCGCTGATTCTGTACAGTAATGAGAGAAAATGAGAAATGGTCTCAGCGGGGAGTATTGGAGAAAGGGCACAGGGGAGTTTGAATTAAAAAGATATAGAAACTGTCAGAAAATATGACTGGCCTAACTAATACAGAAAGCAGACGCTTTGTCTCAAAAATCTAATTCAGACTAGGGTTGTGCATGTATTTTTAAAATTGACTTGTTGGTGGGTTCCCTGAATGACTAGATGACTAATCGACTATATAATCAGGCTGGTTTCACGTTTACTTGAGCCCAATGGAATGTATTCCTTTTACATAAGATGTGTTCAAAAACCAGCGGATGGGAACAGAATGTGTTTTTTGCCATGATGTCTGAATGTGTACGGCTGTAGTGGTGAGGGGACGGATTTCAAATTTTACAAGAAGGTTTTATAAACTGTCCAACAGCTAACATGCTGTCTAGGACACCACACTGTCAGCATGCTAATTACTGAAAAAGAAAACCTTTGAACTAATTGGTTGTTGACTAAACCTAGGGTTTTCAAATGTGGTGATTCCAAAAAAAAAACCATGTATGATGCTCTTGCGAGAGATCCCCTTCTTGAAATATGAAAGCAGCCATATATGGACGTGGCCAAGAACTAATTAAATAAATAAAATAATAATATTATAAATATTTGCCAAATCGTACCTGGAAAATATTTACAATATATGGAAAAAAAAAATACATTCTCTTTAAAGGGGTGGGGTTTTTTTTTTTTTTTTACCACATATTTTTTATTTTTTTTTAACCTGAATGTTGTATACAAACCTGAAGAGTCACAGAAAATGACAAAGATCAATAGAATAAAATGTGTGATTTCTGACCCAACTTTTATTTTAAACCAGAATGTAACAGTACCATTTTAACTATTCATTTTCATTTATATATTTTGTGTATTAAATATTTATGGATACACTTGCATCCACTGATTCCATACTTTGAAAACCCTTCAGGCTGGACCATTATTTTATTTTTGTGTTTTTAAATCTCTACATGTTACCACATGTAGAGCCGAAATGAAATGTTGTTTTTATTAGTCAACTCAATTGGAATAAAAAGTCCGATTTGGATGCATATCTCTAAAGCTTTGATTAAGATGTTTGTCTAGACTTGCAAATGTAAGTAGAAAGGAATCTGCCAGTACATATATCCAATCACAGCCCATTGAGTTTTGCTGTTCCCCAGCTGCAAGACTGCAGATCTTAAGGCATGAGAAGGGTAATTAACAGCCTAGTCGTGAAACCTGGCAGAGCAAGTTATCCTCGTAATTACAGTGAGTAGGACATCCGATCAGCCGTCTGCTTAAAAAAAAAAGAAAATGCTCCAATGTACCTTCCTAAACATGAAGACCTGTCAAAAAAATAACTGAGGTTGCATTTCAAGAAGAGGTAAAAGCAAAGACGCTATGTGTGTGTATGTTTTTGTGACATATCAGGACACAACTCTGTATAATGACATGGGTATGACACAGGTATTACAAGGAGAGGGTGACTTATGAGGACATAACCCATGTCCCCATTTTTCAAAACGCTTATAAACCATAAAGAATTAGTTTTTTTTTTTTTGAGAAAGTAAAAATGCACAAAGTTTCCTGTGAGGGTTAGGTGTAGGGTTGGTGTAGGGCCATAGAATATACAGTTTGTACAGCATAAAAACCATTACGCCTATGGGATGAACCCACTTTTCACAAAAACAAATGTGTGTGCGTGTGTGTGTGTGTGTGTGTGTGAATCTGACATCTCTGTTTTTCTTTTGTATGAAAGTGCTCCATTTTTAATGTAAAATGTATTGTGTGGTACAGCCCAACCTCAGCGAATCAGGACAAAGGATGAAATTGGGTTTGGGCAAACATGGAGCACGGGTGGACAGATTAGACTTGTTTACAGGGTAAATATACAGGTCACAGCTGTGTGGAGCCACACGTGACGGAGCATCCTGCCAGACACTACTGTTATTTGTGGCAGAGATGTAAGAGAGAACTAAATTACTCATGTTCAAAGCTGTGTGTTTTCAGGAACTACGAGGAAATGGCGAATATATTTGAGATGGGCCCAATGTTACCCCCCCCCCCTTCTCCCTTTGAATTTGCAATGTCTTTGTGAATATTACATATTTTGTGTCATTATTTATTATCGCTGTCCAATTACAACTGTTTGAAAACTGTCTGCTCTGAATAGCAATGACCAGAAATGTCCCTGGGAACAAAACACAACAAGTGGACATCTTGTACGGCACCGGGAGAGAATATACAATTCAAAATACGATCAAAGCGGCGCAAAAAAAAGCAACCTTAAAGGATTTGTGAAGTGACGGAACACTCATCTATAGTTCTAGCATCCTAACAACACCATCTGGGCCTGATTTCCAGCACTTCAAACCAGACAGGGGGAACAAACTGAATAAATAAGCATCCTCAAACACCATGCATGGCGCCCAACACAGACAGCACAAAAACCAATAACTGCCGTCAAATCTCCTACACATATGAAGAACAATCAAAACCCAGTGCTTCTGATAGGATGCTTATGTGAATTTGTGTGTGTGTGTGAGTGTGTGTGTGAGAGAGAAAGAGAGAGAGAGAGAGAGAGAGAGAGAGAGAGAGAGAGAGAGAGAGAGGAAAAAAAGAAAACTTGCTTTCATCTGCTTTTCTGTGGGGAGAATGGACACAGTTCATTTAGTAACCAAATAACATTGTTTTATTAACATCTCAGAGACGACAACATCAGAGATTCAATAACGGAGAGAAAAAGAGTCAGATGGCGAGGTCACCTTCTCTAGCTGTGTGGCTCGCCTCTATTCACCTCTAACTATACATATTCAGTGAACTGTTGATAAGAAGACATTCTCAAAGTCAAGCCATGTTCTAGCAACTGTGCTTTTCTGCTTCATGTATGGAAGACAACAGTGGTGTGAAGTGAGTGGCTGATGAATGGATGTCCTCTTTCCACAGCTAGTCTTCTATTCTGGTTTTTCATTTATTTTCCAGGCCATTTTTTCCCCTCCCCAAGAGGAACCTCAAATGAGGGTGCAGCCCAAGTAATGACTTTGTCCCTGAAGCCTCCAACTCGAAGCATCATCAAAACCAGCATCGAAACCACCCTCTCTATGAGGAGGCGCTTGCAGGCTTTATTTGTCTTTCTGTATGTGTCTGTGTGTGTGTGATGACGCCAACAACAGGTCAAAAAAAAGAAAAAAGAAAAAAAAAATCACAAACTGTGATTGCATTGGTAATATAGGAAAAAGTGGAGAGCCGCAGAAGCTTAAGGAAAGCATGGGTCAATGGAACGCTGATATTCCTGGCACCACTTCTCTCTCGAGGGTGATGTTTATGGATAAGCTCTTGAATATGTATTCCACATATTATTAGATGTGGCTCAGAATGACTGTCCTTTATTTCCCCTGAAAAAGGTCAGTGACCCTCTATTGCTGGCGATCACCTGACTCAAGGCCAAATTAAATCACTTCACTTTTCCTCCTTGACTGTCATTTATTTTGAAAGAGAGGCTCCTAGTGCATCCTATTACCTGTTTGAAAACCCGCAATCGGGGGAAATTCAATATGCTTTCAACACGCATTTAGCCTCTGCGGGAGCGGTGTCAGATTTGCTGTTGAGTATATCTGATAAAAAAGCAATGTTTCTCCCGGTATGCTCATCGAAGTATTGCAGTTCCACCTATCTGACCCTAATTTTGTAAATCATTAGGTTTGTATTATTTGTCTATAGTTCTTCACATCAAACTGCAAATGATTTTCTCCACCCTGCTGCTTTCTAATAGGATTTGTGCAGCAGCATATTTGATTGTAGTAATCTATTTACAGAAATCTTTAGAAATGAAGAGAGCTGGAGAACAAGCTGTGGAAATTATAAATTGCTATTAAATGGCGCTTTGTGCCTGCACAACATCGATGCCCCGTTTGCATAGCCGAGGTGCATTCTGATAAAATCATCATTAATAGAAAAGACGAGCCCAGCGATACATGGGAGATAAACCAATATTTAGATAAGGCTGAGAGATAAGTAAAGGACGCTTGAAAAACTGTCTGTCTCCAATACAAAATTAACATTAGTAATGAGAAAAGCCTGAAGGTAGTCTGGCACCTTTTTTTAATTCCTGAAGTTTTCGGGATCACAATTTAGCAGTCAATATAAACCTTGTGATTAATTAGAACTTGAACTCTCATGCAAGGTGGTGCATTATGGGTGCTGGGAGCTAAATGAAAGAAACATCATCTCATTAGATAAGGCATCCCCCGTTTCCCTATGATAAGAACATAATATTTTTCTTCATTCCTTGGCTGCTGTCATTGGAAAGTATCCTACAGAATGCACTTGTTGATTTATTTACCGAGTTATTTATTTCTTTTGCTCTGGTTCTTTCAGCGCTCAAAAGCTGTGAGAAGCTGAATGGTTATCTTGATAAGAGTAGGCCCTGAGCTGCATGCGCTGTGACAGCCTCCAATGAATATCAAGTGACGTGAATTCCAGTCCACAGCCATTCAGGAGGGGGTACAAAGAAAAAAACCCTTCCATTATAATCGCCGCCTCCTTTTAAACAGCCATTACCTCAGGGCGCAGTAGACAGAGGTGAGGTAGGGCCGCTGACATACACCCACTGTCGCCCGCCAAATTAAAAGAGGCTCTGGCCTGTGCTCGTGAATACTAAATGCATCCTGATGTGGATCTGACAAGCCTGAAGAGGACGGGATTCCTCCACAGCCTTCTGTGAGTGTGATGATAAAAAAAGAGAATGAAATCAATAAGTTTGAATTATCAATAAACACCACTTTAAAAGGCAACAAAAGAGTAAAGAGTCAAGGTAAAGGGATGCGGTAAGGGCTGCTCAGAGGGAGATTTTTAGAGGACGATCTGGCTTCTGTATCTCACCCACTCATGGACGCTCTGTTAATCGGCAGCAGTTGAGCCTCATTCATCAAGGCAGTGGCTCTCAAACCCCCCTCGCACCCCTCACTCACGGGGGACAGGCAGATGTAACTCCCAATGTGTGCTCCATACTGTGGCTAATGACTAAATCTGTCATTTCCAGCAGGAAATGAAAGGTTTCTGTTCCTTATGCTTACAGTCTCCAACATGCTCGATTAGTTGTGGTATGCTGGATCCAACAGCTTCTTGGCCATTTTTGCCCAGAATCTTTTTTTTTTCTGTCGCGGCTTCTCTTATATTCAGTTTGGTCTTTGAGTGGATTTCTTTTCTGATGTCTCATACTTTCCACAATCATTTGCCCAATTATTAAGCAGACTACAATATGGAATAATTCATGAAAATGAATTATTGCAGTGGTTCAGTGAAAGTGAGCCTGGACTCTCATCCTCTGACTGTATAGACACAGTAACCTTCAATATTACAGTAAGAAGTGATAATGAGATCATATGTTACACTGAACATTCATCGTGTGTAACTTAAAATATAAGACACTATCGGGGACGCAACTTTGAAACTAGATTACAAAGTTAGAATTTAAAATAGATACCCTTGTTATTAAGAAAAACTAAATGTATTAACACGGGGATATATTACTGTTGTTGTTCAATAACCATTTCTTATTCTTCTCATGTTGAAAAAAGTATTCTTCTATTTATATATATATATATATATATATATATATATATTTTTTTTTTTTTTTTTTGTTTACCGTGATACTTAACTAATTTAATTATGAATAAAAGCAGAAAACAATTTATACAGCAGGTTTAAAATAGTGGTTAAAATCATTTATTTGATCACTGATTTAACTGTGAAAAAGAGAAGTATGGTTTTAGCGAATCAGTTGAACACGACACATGCAACAGGAGACAGAGCTTGTCTGAGTATTGCCTCAGCTCATTCATCTGCAGGCGCAATAAAATATGATGAAAAATACTTTTTTCTTCTTTTTCTTTAAAACTGCACTCAGTGGAAAAAAGTTCCTTGTTAGTGTTTTGAAAAGTACTGAGCTACGATCATATTTCTGAGAAAAGTAGTTTGTAGCATCACTACTTTTAGCTATTACTTAATAAACTAAATATATATATTCATCATCTCCCTCTTTTTGATACAATGTCTATGTTCAGCAGCAGTTCGGAAATAAGCTAAAATCGCAGGCCTACAATTCAACATTTCAAGGGGTGCACAAACCCCATTGCATTTCTCCACAGATTTAAGTGTCTTTTTAAAATTTTAGCCCTGGACTCAGTGAGGTGCCACTAGCCAGTCATAATCTGTTATTGTGTGCCTGAAACCATGTGTGATTAATTTCTCTTTTAAATGAACCGTCCAGCCCGGTTTGGCATTGGGGCCATGATGGAGCCGCACTATAAATGGTTTATGTCATGGCTTTTGTCAAGCGCCTTTCCCCCGCAGCCTCGCTCAGTAATTGAAAAGCCACCTCCGATGTAGGGACTGAGCGACTGTGTTTGCTGCATACTGACGACGGAGACCAGGGGGAAAATGGTCCGAGTGGGTCTTAGCACCTCAGTGTGAATAGCTACCCAACAAGATTTCCAGGGACACCTGCACTGACCCATAATGATCCACCGGGCACCCTACGTCCAAGCAATAATGTTTTCTATCTAGGCTGGATGGGAGGGGGAATAACTGGATGACGAAATGAATAACAATGTTAATAACAAAGCTCTCGCCGAGCTTTGTGTTAGTATCAGATGTGTTCATTGTGAATTTGATTTAATCTCAGAGGCGACTCTATCTGTCAGTGTGGCCTCAACAGGCATGGAAATCGCTCTCTTTTCCGCCCCTCTCTCTCTGTTCTTAGCCTCAGGATTTGCTTTGCTTGCATACAGAAGGGTTGTGATAAATGATAGCATCTGCCTGCCTTCTTCACCACCTGCATTTATAAATCCCTTACATAGGTGCTCACCGGAAAGAGGTTGGCACTACACATTGCACATGGAAGAATATATATATATATATATATATATATATATATATATATGTGTGTGTGTGTGTGTGTGTGTGTGTGTGTGTGTTTCATTAAAGTGTTTTGAATGTATAATTACAATAATGTTTTTTTTTTCTTTTTTTCTGATTAACTTTTTATTGTCTTTAGATTTACAAAATAACATCCGTTCAAACAAACAAACAAACAAACAGGGAAGGGGGAGGAACAGACATATTATTAATAATTTACAATCTAAAAGGGAAATAATAATAATAATAATAATAATAATAATAATAATAATAATAATAATAATAATGTTTTTCCTAAACGTTTTCTCCCTTAATAGCTAAACATTATACCACATACACACATCGGATGACTTGATCGCATTATTTTAATTAAGAACTAAACTTCAAATTATAATTATGGACTTAACAGGCAATTATACTACTACTTATATCACTAATTTATTACGATTAGTTTTTTTTTTTTTTTTAAGAAACTGCATTTATTTCATCACAATTAAAGTAAAAACAGTAATGCTGTGAAATAATGTTATGAATATATTTGTTTCTGTGATATGTGCAAGCCTAGATTTTCAGTCTTCACTGTTAAATAACAAGGAATCATTCTTATATTCTCTGATGACGTGCTTTGAAATCAGTGTTTTATTATTATTATTATTTTATATAGAATAGAATAGAATAGAATAGAATCTCCATATAATCTCCACTAAAATGTCTTAAGATACAATTTAAATCAATTATAAACACAGCAGCATTTAAAAAAAAAAAAAAAGTATTTTAGCAGTTAACCATCTGCGTCGCTTCAGGACAGAGTAATGTTTACACTTCAAATGGCATGTGGTCCACGCACCTCAGAATGGGTGATCAGATCATTGACACATAACCACTTCTGATCATCTCGGATTGATCTTAACACCAGTTCTAAACATTTTCTGTGAAATCGCTTTGACAAAACGCTACACAAATAATGTCTGACTTGACCTCAAAGTCAAGCCAAAGGAAACAAAACACGTCTGCAACCAAGAGTTACTGCTTTCTCTGTCCATCCCCCACCTCCAGTGACAATACGCTGTACCCCAAATAACCCCTCAGAAGCAAAGAAAACACCTCCAAGTTAAGAAGTTTTAGAATTGTCGGCTTCCATGCCACTCAAAATCTCCCATTTCCTTTGCTTCAAATGCAGCTAGGAGCAGTGCTTTTGAAATCTCCTATTTGTGTGCATGCGGTGGCGCGCATGCCTATTCTGTGTTAAGACACTTCTGAGAAACAATGCACACCAGCTCTCCCTGAACTGTCCGCATATAAAACACAGCAGAGTTCTTCACTGAAAGCAAAACAAAACCTTTCACTCTTAAATATCAGCAGTAACTGTTCTGCTCAAAGCTCAGATTTCAGAAGCAGCACGAAGAAATAAAGTAACTCAGAGTCAAGTTACTTTAACACGTATGTAACAAGTGACATAACGTTGAGGAGTGTATGATGCAATTCATAAGCAATGGTTTTATACTCTCTAGGCAGCACAGTCACTGCTTTTGCACTTCCATCGGAGCATTCCCGAATGTTACCAAGGAGAGCCATTCAAACACAGACAGCTGTCAGGTCAACAATCACACGAGTGGGCATCAAAGATAAAGATGGTTTGTTGTGGGGTAAAAGGTGCATACAGAAGGCAAATGGGCAAATGGCAAAAGAAGAAAGCGCCTGTGCGGATGTGAACTGGTCTTTCTGGCATAAAATGAAAGACAGTATTTTACATGACAGTCGAAGGAGGTACAGCTTGTTTGCTCTTCGTGGGAGTGGTGGGTTGATTTGTATGGATGGTGGTCTAGTTTAAGGCCCCCCATACACCGCACTGTCCTGGTCTCTCAGCAGGGGCCGGGCTTCTCCATTACAAGCCGTTTGGGTTTTACAATGGCAGCCTAAGTGTCATGTTAATGAACGCCTTGCTGGCCTTCACGAGCCCTGTGTCCTTGTGGAAGTGACAAGCAGTGTACAGCCCTTTACCGTTCTCACTGAAAAGGCCATTACAGCCCTTCTCCTCCAACAGTTGTAGTGCTAATGTTTAACAGCCTAATTAGAAAGGGAAGCGGCTGCTTTTCTTAAAAGACTGTCCACCCATGGGCCACCCACAATGTCAGGCAGCTGGAAATAATTTCTGCCTTACAGTAACCTACAAAACCCAGCAAACAGGGGTCAACAGGATGTGGACACCCCTGCATTAAATTATAACAATTAAAACCTCAGGCTGGACGAGTCCCTGAGGCCCCAAACTATTTACTACAGAGCTTGTCCGTGACAGAAAGAGGTCTAAAACGAGCCTTCCTGACACAACAGAATTTACAGAGGTGTGAAATTAAGTGCATTTTGGCATTACAGTGATCCAGGCAGACCTAAAATACCTTCTTTATGTGAGAGCGAATAATGATTCAGAGAGGATATAAGCAATGGAAAAGCTGTTGCACCAAAGACAAACAGCCTGCAAATAGAACGGCAAAGTCTGCGCTACAGAGTTAGCACTGCAAAGCTAGCGGATTCCCGAGGGTGCTGGATCCAAGAGTGTGAATGAGTTTACTGATGCAAACCTTCATTGACAGGCACTAAACAAAAATGAGGTGCTAGATGGAGGAACATACACTACTTTACTGGTGCATTCTGCTTTTGTGGTCTCCCCCAGATATATATATATATATATATATATATATATATATATATATATATATATATATATATAGTTCATTTTACAGACAAAACATACAAAAGTATCAATCAAATATATTAAAATGTGTGAAAATGTGTTGTGCAATCCAATAAAATTATATTTATTTTACAAAATACGTTTAAAATGACCAGAAATCAACAAAAGGTCCAAATATGTCCATTATCATTTATAAAGTTACACAAAGAGAACCATATCCTAATAAAGCAATCGTGTTTAAGCATGCAGTAGGAGGTTTCTTTTCTCTTTTTTTTGTAAATGGTAATAAACCTTAATATTTGCTGTAGCCCCATTTTAAATGTTCAAACTGAATGACGAAGACAAAATATACAGAAAACCAGGATATATTATATTGCATTCTGAGAATTATTGTTCAGTGTCATTAATGTTTATTCAAACGTATTGAGTATATCTGTATATATGTTGTCATGTAGAAAAAATAATAATCATTTCTAGCACTGATTTAGCAGAAAACAACGGAAACAAAGGAATCCACACTGAGTTCAAAATCTAAAATTGAGAAAATATGTCACTGAAGATTTTCATATAAACTGACAACACATTTCACAAAGTGACTGTGTACAAAAATAAAAACAATCCTAATCCTAGAACTGATTTAGTAACATTATGCAAATAGTTTCTCAATATGTCTATAACCCTTGAGCACTTGTGAAAACTTGATTGAGGTTAGACGGTGGTCAGTTTTGAAGCATCTGCCTCCTGGTCTCTAAGATCTCGCCGGCAAGGCTGAACACTGAATCCGCCATTGTGACTGCCTGATAAAGAGATTAGGGCAGTGTGAAAGGAGGCGGGACAGCGTCGCCATGCATCTGAGATGCTTAGCTGAAAGGCCCATTGTAGGCCCAGTACACATCCTGCCTTCCCAGAGCACTTGACAACCAAAACAGCCAACAACAGAATTCCTGTGTCAAACAAAACGCTCCTTGTCTACCCAAAGGTTTATCTGCCTCATTTACAAATGTATGCGTTTGTGACCAAACCGCTTCCCATTAACCCAGCCATTAGAAGCAGAACTAAATAAATTATTCACTCATTCCATGCTATTTTTGTTGATCTCAGGGTTAAAAACGAAAATGACACAAATAACGTTTGGAGAGATGGACTGACTGAATGCCCTTCTCTTAAAAATGTCAATAGGAAGGGAAACCAGGATCCGAGAACATGTGCTGGGACTCTCCCTTTACTCTTTTGAGTGCTTTTTCTCTTTTGTCTAAAAATTTCATTAGCATATCAAGTCAAAAGAATATACATTATAAAACACCAGATGTTCCAAACCAACTGAGTTCATACACATTTCTTTCTTTCTTTCTTTCTTTCTTTCTTTCTTTCTTTCTTTCTTTCTTTCTTTCTTTCATAAAAAAAAGAAAACAAGAAAGAAAATATTATTCATCCTTATTGATTTAGCTGCAATTTCCCTCTGAGGAAATGAGCTCTTCAGATAGTTAAATTTAGCTAAATACATGTAATCAATCATGCATCTTGTCCCATTATAATTCCTTGAAAAACTTAAGAGGTGTAATAAAGAAAATAATATAATTTACATATCTTTTCAAGTCCTCAGATCCTGGCAGAGAAAGGGCCACATCGCAGCATGGATCTGGGGCCCTGCGATTGGCTAAAGTAAACAAAATTACTGATTAAAAATCCCCAGGATTATGATAGCATCATAATTCATTCGAGACAGATTTCCATCCAGAAGTTAATTTGAGACCTTGGAGATTGTGGATACATGGCTGTGGATGACAAGGACTACAGAAGGATATCAGTGTCGTACTTGTTCAAATCCCCGTAGGGCAAGCTCAATTTATTCTACTTATTATGTATAAACACAAAAATTGGAAGCCTTTATCTGTATCCCTCGCCTGAAATATTGGCCCACCAGGTTATTCAACAAATTCTTTTATCTTTCACATCATCTGTTCCATAAACCTAGTTTTCTCTCACCGTTTGGGAGTTGTTGTTCCTCGCAGCCTTTTCCCCTGTTCTTTTGGTAACTGAGTTGTAATTGGCCTGGTTGTTATTCACTGTTGACAAAGCCCCAGTGCTCCTAGATTTGGACCCTCTTGTTTTCTCTTAGTGAACCCGCCAAACGCTAGCATTGTGGCCAGGTCTTTAGAGAAGGATGCCCATCAGATTTTCAGTGGAATGGAACATAGCCTGATTCTTCACACACCATTTTGTCAGCTTAGGGATTAAAAGGGATGAATATTTTATCAAGGCCACCAAAATGGCCAGGACCGCACAAAAGTGCTAAGTGCAGGAGGTGATGAGTTATGTATTTCTCCATCTCTGCCAAAAGCAATGACTATGTCCTCTGTATATATATATATATATATATATATATATATATATATATATATATATATATTTTGTTTTGGTGGATTTTCTCAGTCTTTCATCAGATAAGGGAAAAGAGGGGAGATGAGTGACAGACAAAAAGGCTGATGAGGTGGTAATATAACATGGAAAAAGCTCAGATTATGGTTGAGTGGAGGCCAGAGCTCTGAGATGAATTCTGACGAAGGTTGGAGGGAGCAAAAGAGTGGGCAGTGGTGAAGAAAAATAAGTGATGACTGACTGAGATAGACGGGGGAAAGTTCAGCCTCTTTTTCTCACAGCCGTCTGACATTTACAGGGCCAGTTTGGAGGAAAGAAGCTGGAGGAAGCTCTTGACCTCCACTTCATTACAAGCCCAAAAGACCCTCCACCACATTAAATATTGAGAACAGGTGAGGCAGCAGCTCTGAAGAATTACAACAGAGTAAAAGGACAGCAAGCAATAAGGGATGCATTGAACTGTGAGAACAGCAATGCACTTCTCCTCCCTCTCTTCGTCTTTCTTTCTCCACAGCAAACTTAAAATCCAATTTCATGCCTCATGTCTTAAAGTGAGCTAATTTTAAGAGATTTCCCTTTCATTATTTTGTTTCTGCATATCAACAATCTGCAGTAATATTCATTACCATTAAGTAGGAAACAATAAGCTACTTGAACATTGCTATGAAAGCCTGGGTGATGGCACATCGCTTACAAACCGCAAGAGACAACTAGCTAAGAGACAAATACCAAGCATTAGCTGCTGTCATCATGACTTGCTTTATCTGTCTTTTTCCCTTTGTTCTGGTCAATTCTGGGCTGGTGAGGCAGCAAATAAATATTTAAAGACAGAATAACATAGGGATTTATGCACACCATTCCTTCAGAGACAACCCTCCAAAACATGTAGAGCAAAATTACAATGATCAGGTTTTGATTCAAGGTGTATTCTTCCCTATTGTTTCATTATGTTCAAAGACTTAATTAGACAAAAGAACAATGAGTATACATCTCCGGTAAAAGTTTAATTGCACCAAATTGTACATTGCCAATTGCACAGTGAAGGATAACATGAAGAGATCTTGAGTAAGTATTAGCGTATCATGCAAATGTGTCACCATATGCCACCAGATAATAAACCCAGAGCACTTAACGCTCTGATTGTGGGCTATGGGTGATCTGTAAATTAAAAGATGTTAGTTCACTTTCAGAAGGAACAGGAGGGGGTATCTGAGATCAATTTTTGACGGAGTGCTCTTTCTGGTTGGTCTACAAGGAACACAGCCTGCAATCCTTGTCTTCAGTGTCTTGAATATTAGTGTTATTGTGCATTATGGCTATGCTGAGCTTAAACAGGGGAAACCCAACAATTAGCTTTATTGCAAATGCAAAGAAGGAGTAATGGAGCGTGTCATTGCAGATCAGTTCATCCTCCCACCACTGTCTCACTCCAAAATGGAAGAGTTGCAAACCTGTGAAAAACCTCAGCAACACTAACCAGATGGCTGGAATCTGGAATAAGCATACTTGTTTACTAACAGGAGTTCATGAAATGGCAGGAACTGATGCATAGATAACAATAGGGCCTTTCGCACCGCTTTAGTTTGAGAACTAAATGTACAGTACTAAAGTACGGGGACGATTTTGCGCAAACTATTTCCCGGTACCATTTAAAGGGCTGCACTCGCACCGACAGTGTGTACTAGGACGTGACGTAATCCAGTCGACAGCGATGTCATTTGTGCGCGGCGTTCAACAACGCTAACAAAGAGGAACAACGTTAACTACAGTAGGATGGAGGAAGCTGTGATTGGAGCTGTGCTTTGTTGTGTCTTGCAGGTTTTACAATAATGGAGATGGAATGTTTACGTATTCGTAAAGCGATTGAAAGAACGGAAAGTCGGCTTAAGAATCTCCGACGACAACAGGAAGTGCTATATTTGCCTGCACTCCAGTGTCCTTTCATCTATTGCTGTTCATCATACTTGTGAAATAAGTTGACACAGTGTTTACAGTATGTTTACACAGCATTTTAAATCATGGCGGGTGAGGGTGTTTTCAAACGCGTCTGGCCAATCAATGCCTACTTACGTCACAGTTAGTACCAGTTTTTTGCTGGTTAGACCCTGCTCCGGAGTAGGAGCTAATTTGGTTCTTGAAAAAGGTAGTCAGGTAATAAAATCACACCCAGTTCAGGCGGTGTGAAAATGCCCAAAAGTGGGTAGTTCCACAATTAGTTCTGGTACTATGAAAAGGTTCCTACGTTGAAAAAGGACCTAATATATATGCAACCACATCTTGTCATCCTTATAAAATAAAATATTTCCTGTGCTTCCAATATCTGACCCATCACGTCTGTTTTATCAGTGGTGTAACGGCTGGAAATCAAACTGAGAGGAAAAGTGGGGTGGCATTTCTGTCGTACGATACACTATTGAAGAAAAGGTTACGTGTCTCATGTCTAATTGCGCTGTGTGGAAATAGGTTCAGGATAATGCGATCTGCTATTCTGCGGCCAACAAGCCTGAGAGAAGAATCTAGCCTATTACTGGCCATACACCTAAGACATCACTTATGACCAGTGCTTTCTTTCTAAAGGTCAGCTCTGTGAGAATGCAGCAAGATTTGGTATTTTGGGTTCATTTAAAAAAAAAAAAAATATTTCAAGAAGTATTTTAATGACTGGGTCTACAGGACAAAATATCACTGGCAAAATTAACCTCTTTAAATTTATATAAATATTACATAAAGTCCATTTTTATAACAACGATAAGACTGAATACATTAAGAAAAATACTGTAGGCTGCAAATAATGCCAGTCCTAAATGTACTATAACGTTTAGTAAAGCCATGTGAAGCAATACCATATAAATAAAAATGAAATCTGTCCACATGCTTGATAATCTCTCAATAATATAAAAAGGTCACCTTTCATCATTTCATAATTATGTGTAATATAGGCATTATGTTCTGCTGCATTTAAATGCATTTAAAAACATAAAAGCATGAGAACAGCAGTGCACTTGAATCTTTTTAAAATATGTGGTATAGTATCCATGTATAGTCTTCCATAAAAGAATACAGGATAAAACAGTGAAAGAAGTGTGAGTTACATCATGGTCTTCAAAGGCAAAGGTTAAAAAAAAGCAGTATGATGATATAGTGCTAGATCAAAGAGTGGACTTGACATCAGAAAAAAAGTATTTCAAAACCGCTTTGACAAAATCTACTTGGCCTGTCACACTCCAGGCTATCCAGGGTAAATGAAGAATATTAACAGTGAAGCCTAGTACATCTAGCATGCCGTAATGTTGGCAGCAAATTCATAATGCATTCCTGTGTTTTCATTCATATTCCAATGCATTTTCAGAACAGCAGGCTTCAGATTGCCAACATTTTAGTGCGAGATCACATAACACACCAAATCTCATAAAACAACAAACACCAAACTGCAACTGGCACGTTGCAGCCACTGTTCATATCAATTCATGCTCATATACTTCTGTATCGCTAAGAAGATCACCTCAGGGATTATTCAATAGTCATCCACATCTCAACATTTTTGTACAGCATTAGTCGTGAGATCACAAATGATGAATAATGTTTGTCATTGCACCGCCTTGGAAAGCGTTAAAAGAATGAAAGAAAGAAAAATCAGCCCCTGCTCTAAAAGTTAGCATATAAAAGGGTGTATGATTTTCTGCTTTGCTAATTGCTCTTCATAGGGGTGAATGGATGTATTCCATGCACCCACGCAGTGATTAGTACAACCACGTTCAGCATGAAGGCTGCTTTGTATAAATGAAGCTATAATTCTCCACTGTGTCAAATACACTATTAATAATTCTTTGAGAGGAATACAAAAAAAAAAAAAAAAAAACGAAAGCATCCAATTTATTCTCCTGTTGCCACATTTCATCCACCAAATTTCAGAGCAGTAAATGTAGACTCTCTTCATGAATCTTTCTAGAAACACTTAAAGATGCAGGCCATTGTATAAGCTGGTTATCAGATCAAACGAAGCGCTTCAATCAATCACCAGGAAAGACCCCTAGAAAGTGCAGGGTTCTCTTATAGCACCATGCTACCAGTCAAACAGTTGTATTTCTGTGTTCCAAGGTCACTAACAGATGGCATGAGATTCCTGCACTGGAGACAGTTGGCACGAACAACTTGGCCCTGTCCAAGTGCTGGTATAATCATCATTATTCTGCGCCTGAGTAGAAAGCACCACAATGAGACCATACTGTCGAGCAGGCTGCCAGCAGAATCAGAAGGAATTTCTTCAGGCATCAACATGACTGAATTTACCAAGGTGTGGAGATTAATTTACGTTTTTTTTTTTTTTTTTCAGCAAAGCCAAATGATGTGCAAAAGCGCTGTTTGTCTGATCGTAACTTTGCTTTTGCCTTTCAAAAGACTGGCTTTAATGAAGGCTGAAATGAAACGCTCCCTCACAGGATAGGGACTGATCAGAAGAGCTCTGAAAATTTATTCTAGCTGAGGTATTAATTTCTTTAATTGAAAATTTATCTCAGCAAAGAGATCTCTCTGCCTTGTTCGGATGTGACAAAAAAAAAAAAAAAAAAAAAAAAAAAGAAGAGAAAAAAAAGATCTCTTTGAGAAGCTTCACCAGTCACCATAACAAATGCCTTTATTTGTTGAAAATGACTGAGTCTCTTCCTCCATCGACCCGCAGTGATGTGGGACTGGAGCAGCGCAGCACCCAGCACAATGCAAGAGCAAGATACCGGGGCTTCATTTTTTTTCTCCCTGTACACAACTCCAAGGTGGTAATGTGACACCAAAGGTAACAGAAGCCACTGACTAGAAAGATGTTAATCCTGACAAAGTGCCACAGCATTAGCCAGAGCCTCTGCTAGATTGAATTCTGCATCCCTCGGGAGCGTGAGCAACACAGACGGTGGCGCTCAATCTTTTTGAGTGGCCCTCCGAGACAAAACTGTGGTAAGCACACTGGGCCATGACTAAAAAGAACAACAGCACCCTCTATTGAATGCATGTGAGCGTACATGGTGGGCTTCAAATATTACGATTGTTGTTGTCATTATTATTATGTTATTTTAAATGCATTAGTACTGCATTGAGATATGGATATAATGTAAATAAATAAATAAATATATGTTTGTGTGTGTGTGTGTGTGTGTGTGTGTGTGTGTATACACATTATTTTATCTCTGTGATGCCCCATTTTAATTATCAATTTCAATTATCTATTCAATTATTATATATATATATATATATATATATATATATATATATATATATATATATATATATATATATATATATATATATATATATATATATATATATATGTATATTTTTTATTTTTTTTTAAATGCCAAATGCATTAGTATTGGATTGAGATAAGGATATATTGTGATCCTGTACCAGAAAACCAGTCATAAGGTTTTTTTTTTTTTTTTTTTTTTTTTTTTTTTGAATAAATAAGATTTCAATTGATGTATGGTTTGTTAGGCTAGGAAAATATTTTGCCCATATACAACTACTTGAAATCTGAAATCTGAAGGTGCAAAAAAAATAAATAAAAAATAAATAAAAAATAACACATATGAGAAAATCACCTTTAAAGTTGTCCAAATTAATTTCTGAGCAATGCATATTACTAATAAAAAAAATTCAAAAATAAGTTTTCATATGTTTACAGTAAGAAATTTACAAAATATCTTCATGGAGTATGATCTTTACTTAATATCCTAATGATTTTTTTTTTTTTTTTTTTTTTTTTTGCGTAAAGAAAATATTGTCATTTTGACCCATACAATGTATTTATGGGTAGTGCTACAGACAAACCCCAGCGACTCAAGACTGGTTTGGTGGTCCAGGGTCATATATATATATATATATATATATATATATATATATATATATATATATATATATATATATATATATATATATCTTTTTAGGCCTATATCTGAGAACTGTCACAAAGTAGCAGACATCTTTTACCTATTGCATCTGACAAATAAATAGCACAATTTTTAAAAACATAGTATAACGTAACTATGACCAAAATATTATTTTCAAACAATTATAAATAAATAAATAAAGGTCATTTTTAATAATTTGTAAATACAAAATCCACCTTTCAGGCCCTTTCCTTAACAGTCTAAACACATTGTTCCACTTCACTAAATCGTTCACTGTCGTGACTTTTCTACGCGTCCTACCGAGGAAACGCAGAGCTGATATTGTTCATAAAAGATTTGTGTAATGATTCATGGTGTGATTCTCACAGTGGGGGGTATATGACTGTTTCTGTGCCCGAGGTTGTGCTCTCTCACCACCCGCACGACTCCTTCATTCCTCACCGTGAATGTTGAGGCGCTTGTGGATTCACTCCAGCGACTGGCGCCTCGCATTCCCTTCTACAGTCCACAAACTCGTGAACCCCATTACTTCTATCAAAACAATACTAAAAATCGATTTAACTTTTAACTCGTTTAATAAATTAATAAATGAAAAATCCGGGGACACAAATCCTGTACTATGCACCAGATGGAATCGTTATTATGGATATTAGGCTACAGGCTATTAAAACGGCATGGGAATATATAATAATGCCAAAGTCACAACATTAAATCTGATAGACTGGTTGGTTAATATGTAACAATTAAAAATAAAACTACAGCGTATTTCTGTACTACACTCTATATTTTATTAACTTGACTACGTGATTTTATTATTATTATTATTTTATTTATTTATTTTTTTGCTTAGCCTCAGTGGAACGCAGTGCATACCACGTCGTACTCACGATCTGAAAAGCAGCTCAAAACTAAAAGTTGAGCTACTCGCTGAGCCATAAGTAAGAGCTCCATGGTTCAGCAAATTGTCCACGAAAGCAAATCGCTCCTCTGAATGTCATCTGGGGCGCTCACATTTACTACAGACAGAATGAAGTGTGCACGGTTTACAATAGGTGTGCAGTCACTGCAAGAGAGCTGACTGCTGAGGAATCGAGAAAACCTTTGGTGAGAACGGCTGACCTGTCCTCTCCATTCCTCAGAAGACAGTCCAGCGTTGATATGATGCGCATTTCAGTCGTGAACAGCAGCATCACTTCCTACCTTCAGAACACTTTCAAAGACGACGCCAGTTGTCCAGTGATGGTCCCAACAGCGGCTAAACGTTTCCCCTTCTTCTCTCTGACCAACAATCAACATCCAACAAGAGCAGTCAGTGTGTTAGCACTCCAGACGCAGGGTCCTCCGTGCCAAAGTCCTCTCCCAGAATTGAAGCAAAACATAAAACGCCGCTTGTTTTATTATTATGTATTTGAATTTATTTATTTTTTCTCCCCTCTTCCTTCTTCAAGTAAGTACCGAAGGCAACTGTTAAATGAAGACTGTTGTATGTCCACGACCAGTCAGTCAGGTGCAGCTGCTCTGCGCGCACGTTCGCTCTGCTCCTCCAACAGTCGGAATGATGATGATGATGATGATGACCGGTGCGATGTAACGCAAGCAGGATGTGTGTGTCTTACAGCCGGTGACTGAGTCGTGTCGACCCTCCTTCTGTCCCCGCGTTTCCAGATGGAAGCAGTTTCTCATCTGTCCTGTCGTGCGGTCCCATCTGAAGCGAGCAACCAACGTAACTGTTAAACCGGCCTCTAAAATCCTCCTCCAATCAAAACAGGCGGATGAAAGCTGAGCTCCCACTGGGGAATGAAAAACCCACTCGTCTCAATAAAGTAAAGGAATATAAAAATGGTAAAAGTGCCAAAATTCTCTTTGAAAAGTCAAGCTAATAAAACTAACAAAGACCGTTTGCCAATCCACAATGACTCTTAAACCCGAACTTTTACTGTTGTTTGTTTAGTTGACGTGATGGCTATAGGAAAAACCGGAGACTGCTATACAGCAAGTTATAAGTGGATTCATTTTGTTAATCAATTTTATTTTATTTTTATTTATTTTTTAATCATTATTATTATTTTTTGTTACAATAAAATTGTCTTCCATCTTTTAATTCAGTATGCAAATTAATAAATAAAATAAAATAATTTATTAGTTTATTTTTTACTGGTATGCTTTTTTTTTTTTTTTTTTTTTTTTGCAAATAGGTGAAATGCTTTTGATGTTATCAATTTAAAATAAATAAATAAATAAATGTAAAGTTATGACCTGATTGGTCAATACGAAGTTAAAGCTGTTTTGTGTTCTGAATTGTAGCAGCTCTGACAGAAACAACTGTTAACCATATATGTGTACAGTGCCTAATTAATCAATAATGATGATGATGATGATGATGATGATGGTGATGGTAATAATAATAATAATAATAATAATAATAATAATAATAATAATAATAATTATGGTTTAATAAAAATCTGTTCCAAGTTTTTTATAACGATTTTAAGGTACTCAAAGCCATGCTGCTTTTTGAATGTAAAGGTGTTTTACAACTCTCCAGTTTCCCCTGTTTCAAAGATGACTATGTTTTCAGAGTAATATTTTTTTTTTAAGGTTAAATATGGTGTTGCACATAAAATTACTGTGGAGAACAGCACATGACTCACAAAAACTCATTTTGCAAATAGGTCATTACATTGTAAGACCATTACTCTGGTCATCATGTCAGAGCTTAATTGTAGGTTGGTCTATAATTATGGTATCCATTACTGCCCTGCTAATTGGAATGTCTACTCTTAGCATTGTGCATTGTTGATTGAAATTGGTATTCTACTGAAACTGCAGTTTGACCCACTTCTTTTCCATTTGTGGCTTAAGGTTGAGGCAGGGAAATGAATGTGGATCATGTTGAAAAATAAAACTGTTTTAGTATCATTGTTCAGGATCCCATTTGGAGTCTATCAAGAGAAATGCAAAACACTCTGTTTAGATGGAGAGTTTAATGAGATGAAAATAATTTTATTCTCTCTCTTCGGTGTTGTTTTTGCAACACCGTTATAATAAAGGAAGACAATAATGATTGTTTGGCAAAAACGTGATTTCCTTAGGCGTATTTATGACTTCAGGTTCCACAGTCTCAGATTGAGGAAGTGTTGTGGTGTTCATTATATTCAGCATGTGCTCTATTCCTGTCGTTACGGCAAGAAATCTCAAACATGATCCTCTCTCCATCAGCCATTTGGCTGGGGATATAGTGAACAATCAATTCAGTCAGATTATTAGCCCGTCTAATAATTGAATTGAGCTGTCGCTCGGGTAATGGATTCACTGCTCACACGGTCGCTTCAGCCAAAGCTGGTTTAAAGAAGTGTGTTTGTGTGTGTGTGAGAGAGAGAGAAGTAAGGGCGGGGGTGTGAGTGGAATAGAAAAAAAGCAAACTGAAGCAGAGCGACAACGTTGGCAGTGATACCTCAGGATGGCAGAGCAATCAGATCCATGTCAGTTTTTAATCAGGTTCCTTTGAGGCACAAATTAGCCGTCACATAAGGAAAACGTCTTGCTTTGCCTTTCCGTTTCAAAATCGTATGTATGAACTTACAATTTTACATCTGAGGAGAGCCTGTCGAGGTTTCCCGAGAGGATTCCATGACACGATTTATGCAGTTTGTCTTATTAACTTCCCAGAAGAGATTATACGACAGTGGCAGCATTGTTTTGAAGTAACACATTAAAAGACCTGCTAGACTAAAGCCACCATTTAATATGCCTAAAAAGCCAACAATGAACATGTCTTTTATTGTTTTATCATTTATTCACACAAACAAATGGCTGCCAATATCAATTGTACCGTCTTGCTGGGGCACAGTTGGGAAAATAAAATCAGACACCCATGCCAATGTACATCCCAGCAGCTGAAGCAAACACGGCTTGGATTCCGACATACTTCAGAACTATTATCGTTTTGACCAGGTATTCACTTCAGAAACACATGCAGAAACATCCAGACACATGCACTCTTTGATGTAATATCCATTTTGTCTAACCCTATTTTAATCCATTACGAGACACTGATATCTGTTGGTGGATCAGAGACCTGGCGGGGGTCTCGGCAGAGCACAGAGAGGACTGATTACTCACTCTATTGCGGTGGGAGTTCAAATGAAAGAAAAACAGAACGACCTCAGTCACAGTAATGGAGTGATACATCTGACACCTTATCAGTTGGAGGTGCTCATCAGAGAGAGCTCGCTTTATTTTCTTTAAGAGATTTTCCACGGATATGGTTGCAAGTGGGGTGCTGCCTTTCTACCTGAGGAGATTCTGGAAACATGGGGTCCTTGCTCTTTATCAGGTCGTGTCACATCAGACGAGGCACGGGAAGACTGTGAACAAGCAAACAAACAGTTGTGTTTTTCTCGCTCTTCCTCTTAATCTTGCTTTGTAAAAGTCTGAAGTTTTTCACTCTTTTCTCACTTGTGGGCCACGACTTGAGCGTGTGATTTTGTTCCAGAAACTCAGAAAAGACGCTTTAAGAAGAGTTACACAAAAATATTCCGGGAGCTTCATCTTCGTAATGAACCTTGTCATTCTAAATGGAAAACATACAAGCAGGAGGAAGCCCTATGAATAATTTAATGAGGAAATCACGAGGAAGGCCTTTCACAGTACTGCAAATGATTACTTTTTTTCTGCTGATACGAGTCTTTATGATGAAACTGGCTAATTGCTGGTGCAGCTGGGTGACAGTCTCACTCTCAGGCATATATGCTAATAAGGAAAGATTTCAGTGGTGTCATTTAAGCGACAGAAAATTCTTTGAGAGAACACAAAGAACTTCTATAGAAACCTTTGTCTACCGGATGACAGCGTGCTCCGACACTTGCTTCCTAAATAGACAATTAAGGCTTGAGAGTTTCTTTTATACAGGCTGTACACTGAAATCATTGCAAGTATATATAACATCCTTCAGCAAGACTTCAGAAAGAAACAATTCACAACATAAACTGTTAGTCATAGTCTTAGTTTGAGGGAGGGAAACTGATTAAAGGGATAGTTCAGACAAAAATGTACATTCTGTCATCATTTACTTACCCTCAAATCCTTCCAAATCTCTGAAGAAGTCCATACACTCAAAGTCAACAGGGTCCAATCCAATGCTATTTTGGACCCCATTGACTTTAATTGTATCTGCAAAAAACAGTCGAAACAGCCTTTGAAATAGCTTAATTTGCTTTCCAGTCATATGGGTTGGAACGACATGAGGGAAAGTAATTGATGACAGAATTTCATTCATGAGTGAATTCCTTTAATCTATTTTCACTTTGTCACTCAAGCTAAGTATTAGTCTCTATTTGCTGCTTGAGTCCTTAAATTTCAATAGGTGAGGTCTGCTTTAGACAGTTGGCAATGAGTGCAGGACATTGGCAGGTATAGCGGATATAATTGAATGGGGCTGTGGCTGTGCTGCAGCAGCTAATGGAAAGGAAACAGGCTGCTAGACTCAAATGGGAATCTTTGCCACCATACGGAGGGCTCCTGCTGCTATGGTGATATCGAGTAAATAGGATTGAGCCCAATGGGGTTCGTCTACTGGATGCCATGGAGTCTCCCCAGCCCCACGGCCATGTGTCACCCACTAATCTGATCACAAGAAGCATGATACCCCGAGACTACGTCTGAGGGCATACAAGGAGAATGATAACATGCTCCAACAAATGGACTGACTTGGCAATACAAATATGGTGTTGGCACAGCATCATTTTAATATTCTGCTACATTTTTCTCAAATTAGTGACTGATAAGAGATTATTTCTTTCTTTCTTTCTTTCTTTCTTTCTTTCTTTCTTTCTTTCTTTCTTTCTTTCTTTCTTTCTTTTGCCAGATCTGTGCTTTAGGGTTACATTAATAAATATAGTAGCAGACCAACCTCTCTCTCTTTTTTTTTTTTTTCTTTTTTTTTGTATTTCTACTAATATAAACAAGATTGCATTGCAATGATGTTAATATTTCTACATGTTATCACAGACCAGCACACATGCTCTAACTTATAGCCCACAGATAGTCTTCTTTTATTGTTTCCAGCAGTTTGGTTGTTATAATACGTCAGTCTTGTGAGCATAACCCTGAAATGACATATGGAATAAACTAGTTCCTGTAAGCTCTAGGTGATGTTGATTATACTTTGATGAAAACTAGGTCTTGGCCCCAGGCAAGCATTTACTAAAAATTAGTTTATCCGACACTGTCCATCATCAATTTAGGGCTCTCTTTTAAACTCCACCAACTGTCGTATAGCACTTTTTAACTCATAATTGTATTTGAAATCTTGTAAGAAGTACATTGCTGAAGAAGGTTCACTTTAATTTTGATCCTAGCTTGTCCGGACACCATGTTCTGTTCTGTCTTTAATACAAAGCTAGTTCCTGGGTCCATCAATACTGAGCTACTGTTCTCACTGTCTAATGTTGTGGTTCTTGGCTTTCTTCTGTGTCAAAAGAAATGAAAGTGCAGTGTGTTATACTAGGGATTTATCTTTTCTTTTTTTTTTTTTTGCACATGAGTAGATTTTATTTTACAGATGGCTAGAGTAAAACCTAAAAGAGACACACACAGAATTGGTTGAGTAGCATCGATCTATTGCACGCTCACCATCTCTCTCTCTTTCTTTCTCACTCTCTCCATTTCCCCTCATGTGCATTCACAGACAGTCCATATCATTTTGTTCCTTTAATTTATTTCAGCTTTCACTGTGCTTGGGTCTTAAAGACATAATCAGCCACACTGAGGCTCAAAGGCCTTTCAGATAACAGTAAAATGCACAGGCTTGTATTCACAATATTTATGTCATTTATGTCATTTTAAGACATATACATTCGGATTTTGTATAAAAGTGTCCTATGTTTATAGGGGGGGATACATAAATCATGGATTTAGCTGTTTTGCTTTATCATGTCTCCAGTTTATTGAACGGTATCCTGCTTTGTTTTAAGTCTGAGCTGAGTGAGTTAACTGCTGTCACTGTCTTAAACAAGGTGGATGAGATTTGCACTTCCTTTCAAACACCATCCCAGAGTCACCTCAGACAGCGTCTGGGCCATACCTGTCACTCATATGCCTTGTTTTCCACCCTAAAGTTTCCCCTTTGCCCAATACGGGACATTCAATCGAGCCACACAGTCACAACCTATTGCCCCTTCAGTTCAACTCATCCATCAATCTGATCAGAGACACGACCCACCGCCGAGCCACAGACGCAAGATCTCCTCCGAACTTCATCTGGAGGTAAGTGCCGCTACAAATAGATTCCCTGTAACACTGTGCCAGCTATTGCTAAATGTCCTTAAAGCTGAGCTTAATGACTGTAAGCAGGTAAATATCTATTACCTGAAACTAAAATGACAGTTTCAGCATACAACCAAAACCCAGCCAACATGTTAAGGACTATTTACATTTAATTCAGATTTTAACACAAATAGCTTCTGATTGAGTCATTTTTTTTTTTTGTTCTTCCATCTCAAAACAACCAGAGGGATGCAACAGGCCAAGGTTTTTAGCATTCAGAAATCCCTGTTACATACTGAAGGGGACCGAGCCATCCAGGGCCAGCTGGCTTACTCTGACGCTCATTTGCAATGCCAAGAAGTGGCATGGGGCATTTCCTTAGTGACAAGGCTGGACCACCGTGGCTAATCACAAGACAGCTTGGATAAAAATTGGAGCGTTATTTGCAGGGAAAGAAGAACCTGACACCCCAGATTGGAGAGCTGCATGTCATCCTCACTTGTGCTTCCTTTCAATTTTATTTAAAAAATATATCTGTAGAGCAAATACGCGGATAGATGAGGTTTATGTGTAACATATGTGGCATGGACATACAATTTCCCTTCACTCACTTAAAGGAAAAAACTCATCCCAAAATGAATATTCTGTCATTCTTTACTCACCATCATGTTGTTTCAAACCTGCATGACTTTCTTTTCCCCAAGGAATACAAGATAATCTGTTTTGAACATTTTGAGGTCCAGACAACATTGGACCCCATTAGATTTCTTTATGCATATATACAGATATGCAGCATACTGCATGATTTATTGTATATTGCCATATATTAAGAGAGACATTGCCATATATGTTACCTGTAAGTCAAAATATAATTCTCAAATATGTACAGTTTCTGGATAAAAATTAAAGATATGCCTTCTTATATGTATATGATATATTATATAAGATCTGTCATGAAACTTTAGAGCCTAGGCGCAGGCTAATTGGTCATTAAGGCAAACTGATGATATTCACAGTGTTAAACTACTAAGCTGATTGGTTCATGTTGCTTATGTAGACAATTATCATATTGCTTTACATTTAAATAGCTGGTTAGCATTCACTGGAGCATTTTGTAGCATGCTTACAGAGTTTTCCTGAAATCCTCCACCTTCCCCAGCTCCACCTGTATAGATCTGCTACAGGTTATTTTATATGCCATTCGTGCAGCAGCAGTATGTCTTAAAATAAATACTTTATAAAGTCTTAATGTCTCACAGCACTGTATTAGCTTATGTATTGGCAGTAGCAAGTTCCTGCACTTGCTTTGAAGCAGCAGCAGCAACAATCTACAACTACAGCAATAATGTACATGTGTTTATAAAATCTATATGGTAATTTTGAAATGATAAAATTATGATATGATATGTAGCAACCATATATGACAACATTACATATTTTATTCAAATGTGCAACTAATCTACAAAACAGCATACTGTGTTTGTGTGTGTGTGTATGTGTATATCTGTATCTTTACATGTTTTGTTTTTTTAATTATAATTTATCTTTACATATAAATGTCTATATATACTTTATTATATTTTAGTACGGATAGACATATATGACATTTATGTCTAAAAAATGTATTTAAACAAGCATATTTGTCTGGTACAGATATCTACCTTATGATATTTTAATTTAAATTAATATTTATACATATATTACATTTGCGTAAGGGCCAACAGTGGAAAAACTAAACAAAAACAAATTATAAGACTTTATTAAAATATAATCCATACAATAATAATAATAATAAAATAATAATAATAATAATAATAGCTTTGGATGACAAGAGGGTGAGTAAAGACAGAATTTCCTTTTGTGTGTAAGTGTGTAAGTTCAATGTGCCGACTTTAGCATGTCCTCTCTTAACCTCTCTTGTCCCATACACAAAGACACAATATTTGCATGGCTTTTATGCTCTGACTAGTCAAAACAGAGCATACAAAGAGGAGGGACAAAGGTAAAGCCTCTGGCTGATCCCGGTCACTTTAGTTCTGATTCATTCAGGTGGCTCTCTTCTTTCATCTCTGTATTTCTCATTATAGGAGCAAAGGGCTGCTATGCAAACTACACTGGTGTTAATCTGCTGTTCATAATGCCTCTCATCCTTCTGTTATTTCAACAGGCAGATGATGAGAGGTGAAAACTCATCTGAGGCTCTGTTAACTGATTGCTGACTGCTGTGCCCTGTCTCATGGGGGGAAACAAATCTAGTATTTCAGTGTATATATGTATGTGTCTCTTTGTCTATGCACTTAAGCTCTGCTACATGCAAATTGCTGTGCTAAGAGGGTGATTTGCACTGCTTTTTCATTCTTTCCTGTATAAACCAATTTGAACTCAATCTAAACAAGAAAGCTCATTGATATAAAAATTTAAATGTAAAATGCCTTTCCAGCGTTGTTCTTTTTCTCTCAGTTGTGTTTTATGCCCCCTCAGCATATTGCAACTTTTGTCAACACCTGCGTCATGTTCTCAGTTTCCACAGCAGAGTGAAACTACCCAATAAACATACTGTGAGCATCTGAGAGGAAAGCTTACAAGGGTGAACCTGAACCAGATGGTGAAATAAATGTCTCACAGCAGCACAGCAAGATGTCTCGAATCATATTTGAAATTCACCAAAGTGATTTGGATTTGTAACAGTGGATCAAAGTAAAAGACTATGCAATTGTGTGCAAGTACATGCATGTGTGCGGACATGACCAAATGCCTGTGTATACAGTAAGTCTGTGAAATGTAATGCCTTGCAGGAATCTTTTTGTCTTTGTATTTGTTTATGAACAAAGGCTAACATCTCATAATAGATTGTTCTAGACAATTATAATGTAATATCCAATCAGACATAACTATCTATGGCATCATTATTGCTTGATGTTAACCACAACATAAGTCTGTGGATGTAATGTTTTAAGAAAAACCCCTAGCAACACTGTTTGTTAAGGAACATGTGCCATCCATGTGAATCATACAGTATATGGAAGATGGAAACTTATACAATTAAGAAACCAAGTTACCAGCTTCTTTTAATTTTGTCAATGGCAACACCCAATGCACGGAAGTTAAAGGTCTGGGTCAAGGTGGATTTAGCCTATTGAATATTCTTATAAGAGACCTTAGACTGGTCAACTCCTCCAATGAAAGGGGTCAAGGGCACAATGTAGCAAATAACAGGCAAAATCTAATTATCTGTACTTTTCAATGCCATTTAAAAAGAACATGATGCTGGCATTGATCTTAACTGAAATAGCCACATATGTGACACAAATGCTTTGGCCAAACCAACTGAATTTTTGCCTGCATTATCTAAGGGAACCAAAACAAAATAATTGGATCATTTAGTTACTTTCAGGGACACTCAAATGAGTTAAATCTATCAAGGTCTCAAGACCTTGTTTGTGGCCTCTGTGTTTAATTCAGTCTGGATAAAACACCAGCTGACTTGGACTACACATGGCTAAGCTAAATTAATAATTGATCTTCACCCTCATGAGCACAAACAACCATTTTGGTTCATCATTGAATATGTGCAACCTTCAAAGCAATCATTTCATTGAAGCTTGATGTAAAATGCCAGGTGATATTTGGAAAAGAACTCTCTAAATTAGGAAAAACGAAATTCAACACATTGCATACAGTTTTTCTCATTAAAAAATAAATAAATAAATAAATAAATAAAGGTTAAGCAATGATGAATTTCTCTAATAATGTCTCGTGGCCATTAAAGAATACATGCATTTTGTAAATCAAATAAACTAATTTGTAATTTACCTTCAGCATGAAAAGTAGGTGGCTTAAACTATAGTAAAATGAAAGTATTTGTCGACATATACAAATTAGGCACAATTACTGTATTACATCAGCAAACAATGTAGCCCAAAACACATATGAGTCAGGCCATCTATCTCGAACACAAACACCTTCTGGCAACATTTCCATTACATTATAAAAAACTAATTTAATAATAATAATAATAATAATAATAATAATAATAATAAATATATCCAAATATATCCAGTTTCATATGTTATAAGTAGCATTACCTGCACTCATACCAGTTATGGAGAAGTTAGCATGTATTGCCCTTCCAGTGTACAGATATGTCAGTCTCATACTTATTCTGATATATCAAAATTATTGTTATGCAAAGTATGTGTTACATTTCTTCTTGTTTGTTCATGCACACTGCTGAATTGGAATATCAATAATAAATTACAACATTTCATTTTGTCTAAGATGTACACGATAAAAAACGTGGAGCTACTTGATTAGAAGTCCTGTTCATTTCCATCACTTGTGATTGGCTTGGAGGCGGGACACCAGATTAAAGGATACAGAAGATCAGAGTGAGAAGCAAAAACATGGATTTAACACTGAGACACTCAGTGTTCACAAACCAGCCAAATTTTAAAACTTTACCCGAAGTTTAGTTTTGAAATATCAGTGCTCAGTCTGAACACACATGGTGAGTTGCGTTCATTTCTGTTTTTTTTTTTTTTTTTATGTAGTTACCCTGTAAATATGATGGAAGTATTTGGTATCTTTCAGTTAAGATATTACATGAGGCCTTTTTAAATGTTCCTATATTTGTACACTACTACATATTTGACATTCACTTTCCATTCACTGTGGTTTACTGACCATCAGGGATATTAATGAAGTTCATAGCTTAAAAAAAAAACATGACTACATTTACAAGATGCTTTTATCCAAAGCAATCTTTTGTTTAAATGATTTTTGTTTTCATTTAAATTAAACAGTTTAAAACCAATACATAGCATTAGTTAATTTAATTAAGTAAATAATAGTTCCATTTTGACATATGTGAACTACAGTATTCAGACTGAAGAGTGTGAACATCGGACAAGTACTTGTGTATGAATGCTTTCCATATGTGCTGATATTATTCTAGAAAAGTACATCAGAAACATCTGACTGTTTGTAATCCAAATGTGCTGATGCAACTTCCTGTCAACATGAATGAATCATGGCCTTGTTGTGTTGAAAGTCTGCAGACAGCATCTATACACAATGATGATTCCAGCCATCTGGGCTGAAGAAAGAGCGTGTCTGATTGGTTTGAATAGGAAAACTGGACATTGCCTAGAGGTCTTCCCGAAAGAAGCTCATTTGATTGTGAGTACCACATTCTTGGATACGCTTCAGTGAAGCCGCTCATGTACACTCATTCACGAAGCCCCATTATCTATATTCCTGCCTCTGCCTGGTCTTAATCAAAGTCTAATTATCTTTAATTTTTCTCTTTTTCATGAATGCCTTGTTAAAAGGACAGATTTTCTACAATAATTCCAATTGTCTTCTCAACGGTGTTTTATCACTGCCTTGAGATTGAAATCATATGGATCTTGTTAGCTAGGCCCGGACAGAAGGCTACTTACTATTTGAGGAAATTGAATTGGAGGATGGGTCACTGACGATACCATTGAGGAAATTAAATTGAGTCATGAGTGGTAGCAAAAAATAATATTTTCATCATGACAAAAAGCACATTATTTATTTAAAAAGTCATTATTTAGTCTAGTATTACATCCTAACGGTATTCTGCTGTTGGTTTTGCTACCTCCGGCGTGGCCAATAGATTTTTTTTTTCTTTTTATGCTTTTAATATGAACAGATTAAACTTTGTCCTGGAGAAAATGATATTGCCAATGTGGATTCTCCATCAAATGTCCCATTTAGCTCTCTATTAGGTTTAATCGGTGTCTGGGAAAGCAGCCCTTCTAGTATCAATGCACAGTAAACACACCACGTCTGTTTTCCTGTTCTGTGACCAGGCCTCATGTAGCAAGTTTAATATCCTGTTCATATTTATCAATGTCATAATGCAATTATTCACAACAAAACATGGTCAAAGCCGGCTGTCTCACAAGGAAGATGGAATTCCCGTATACATGGGCTGGGGCTGTTATTACTGAGGGGAAGCGGGAGTAAAGAAGTGGCCACGTCTCATCCGTACTCAAGAACAAGCAGGAGAGCCCTGTTTTAGACAGCAGGACACTAGTCTTACAGATTGGTATCAAGCGGCGAGCTAACGTGTCACATCCAAAGGACATTTACAAGAAAGCCCATATAAATTTTACATAAAGTGTGCCCTTCTCCTTAGCAGCAGAGACAACAGTGTTGATGAAACGCTTTGAGCCCTCCTCCACATCTCCCTTCACCACCCTCGCTAATTCTTATTTAGCAGAAAAGAGAAGCCAAACACTGCTTGTGGCTGGCAGCACTTTGAAACGGCTGGACGGCTGGTAACAAATTAGGGGATGTCAGTGTGGGAAATGGGCTGGCCAGGATGATTAGTGTTGTTTTACAATCTGGTAAGGTTTGACCTTTCTGGGCAGCCATCATTCTAGACCCAAGTAAACTTGAGAAGGGGACCAGATGTAAAATGGAGGTCGTTAAATACCCGTCAGTCTGTCGGTCTTTGCCTCTAACGTCAATTCATTTGACACTCTTTTGTTTTCTTTCTTTCCAGAGTTGAAACTCATCCTCATTTGATCCCAACATGAGGCATCCAGAGAAATGACACTGTCAATACCCCCAAGAAACAGCAGTCTGCCACCTATGGAATGAAAACAGATGATGTGTCAACAGATGGATCTTAGCACTAAAGACATGATGGACTTTATGTCTCGGTGAGTCTGGCTCAAAAGATGCACTTTAATGAAGAAAATTTGAAAAAGCAAGATGGATGATCGTGATGCTTTAGGAATCATTTCCACTACAGTACTGTTGACCGCAAGTGGCCCTTTTCAGTTTTTAAAACAGTTGTCATGGCTGAGGGGTAAAATAAGGACATTTAAAGCAGCCAGATAACTATATTAGCTAAAATGGCTAAACTCAACACCCAAAAAACGGGCGACCTGCAGGCAGCAGGGCTGACGCTGTGGACTGTTGGGCTTCTTGCCAGTGTGATGCGATATAGTGTTCTCTCACTCACTGCCAGCTGCAAGAGCAGAAGCAACAAAGATTCCCCTGTGACCCACACAGCAGCAGATTCAGAAAAAGATGGACGCCACAGGCCCTAACCCCTGCCAGCGTTAATTGCCTTAAATTATTCAATTGCATCTGAAGCCAAAGAGGGTGCAGCACGCTGGGTGTGCAGCTGCAGGGAAGAGCTTACGCGGTCCCAGCCCTTCACTCGCACTTGCTGCCTGCTCTCTGCTCTCCACGGTATCCAAGATAAGAATAGAGGAGAAAAACTGAACGGCCCATCCTTCACCTTCAGCCGGGCTGGGCGGGTTAAGGCACTGGAAAGCCAAAGTATAGCTCAACAATTTATAAGTTTCAGAAACAGACATGTTTGCATTCAGATATGTGTACATTCAAATATTTATTTGTTTCTTCAAATGTGCATTTGTTAAAGTATGTGTTCGTTTGTTAATTCAAATGTGTTTTTTCAAATATGCATTTGTTTGTTCGTTCATATGTGCGTTTGTTTGTTCAAATCTCCACTTCATTCATTCATTCATGAATTCATTCATTCATACGTGCATTTATTTGTTTGTTCGAATATGCATAATTTTGTTCATACGTGCATTTGTTTGTTCATTCTTATGTGCATTTGTTTGTTCAAATCTCTTTGATCATTCATTCATGCATGTGCATTTGTTTGTCCATTCAAATGTATGTTTGTTCAAATATGCATTTGTTCAAATATGTGTCTGTTTGTTTCATTCATATGTGCATTTTTTCATTAAATGTTTGTTTAAATATGTATTTGTTTTTCTGTTCATATGTGCATTTGTTTGTTTAAATTTCAACTTTGTTCAGCCTTTCATTCATTCATTCATTTGTGCTTTTGTTCAAATGTGCATTTGTTTGTTTGTTCAATGTGATTTGTTTGTTTGCTCAAATGTTTGTGTTCAAATGTGCATTTGTTTACTCATCTAATGCATGCATTTCTCAAATGTGAGTTTTTTTTTTTCTTTTAAAATGTGTTACTTCATGTGTTCATTTGTTTGTTTACATGTTTTTTTTATTAATTCAAATGTGAATTTACTCTCTAATTATTTCAATTCTACCTTATTTTGTTCCTTCAAATGTCTGTTATTTCAAATGCTTGCCATGTCAAATGTTTGTTTATTTTAAAGGCGAGTTTGTTCAAATATGTGCTTTTATTAATTTAAAGTTTGATTAGTTTGCTTATTCCCTCAAATGTGTCTTATTTCAAGTGTGTCCATTTGTTTAAATGTGTGTTCATTCGTTCAATTGTTCATTCATTCATTTAAATCTTCCTTACTCTATATTGATTTTAAAATACTTAAATGTCTCAGATATCATCCTGTGACCCTCCACTGCCATGGCAATGATGCCTTCCACAGCATCTCCCTTTCTGATCTGATTAAATGAAACACTTTTGGGATGGCAGATTTGCAAAAAAAAAAAAAAAAAAAAAAAAAAAAAAAAAAAAAAAAATATAATAATAATAATAATAATAATAATAATATATATATATATATATATATATATATATATATATATATATATATATATATATATATATATATATAATTTTTTTTTTTTTTTTTTTTTTTTTTTGTACACCTTTTCCAAGCACAAAGCATTTTTTTTTTCTTTCAGTGCCATTACAAACACCATGGATTTCTGAGAAAGAGACATACACATTTGTGCATACTTATGTATGCATGAGTGCATTCATAATTCAAAGATAGTTCTTCTATGTAGGCTATATGAATGCAGCCAGAGTAAAAGTGAAACATTTCATCACATCCCATTATCGGTGTAAGAAGGGAATATGTGGTGATTCAGACATGATAAATTTAAGAGGATGGGACTATGTTAGTCAATTTTGTTGCATGACTTCCTCTGTTCTCTAAACGTTAAACTGAATTCTCTGATGGCATTACAGAAGCTCGAACAGTAAGAGCGTAACAAGGCTCAGAGCAACAGTCGGCTTTAATGGGGCGTTTGTGTAAACATCCCACTAATAAGGCAAATGAAAATAATTATAACTCGTTTTCTAAGAAATCCTTTCCTTAAAATATTACCAAGCAGTTAGAATGCCTGTGCGGTATCCTCACTGAAGGTGACTTTGGTCCATATGACCTCACCTCTGTGACAGTATTGTCAGGTGTCTCAGAGCAGCCTGAGGACTGTGGTAGGCGGATGTGATGATGGACAATGGATTTCACAGCTCCACCCAGAACATTTTCTCAGTTTTTGCAGGCAACAGAGCGTAAAGGGCCCGAGAGTGGTGCCCTCTCATCTGAGACTGCAGGCTCACCATTTGGACGTAAAGCCCTCGGGTCCCCCTTTGTCAAGCTAAACAGGAAGCATTTTGCGACCTGTCACCGAATATCTCACAGATTCCTAGTTTCATAATATTTTATTTGTCGTTAAAAGAAATAATTCTCCCAGTACCAGGCAACAGTGCATCACATCCACTGGGAGTTCATTCACAGCTTCATTCTGAACCATTCATCACTTTTTTTGTTTTTTAAATATCTTTTGCTTCTCAGCTATGGGACCTAGAAACACATCTATCTGTCTGTCTGTCTGTCTATCTATCTATCTATCTATCTATCTATCTATCTATCTATCTATCTATCTATCTACATCCATCCATCCATCAATCCATCTCTCTCTATCCATTCATCCATCTATCCATCCCTCTCTCTCTATCTCTCTCTCTATCATCCGTCCGTCCGTCCGTCCGTCCGTCCGTCCGTCCGTCCGTCCGTCCGTCCGTCCGTCCGTCCGTCCGTCCGTCCATCTATCTATCTATCTATCTATCTATCTATCTATCTATCTATCTATCTATCTATCTATCTATCTATCTATCTATCTATCTATCTATCTATCCCTCTCTCTCTCTTTCTCTCTACATCCATCCATCCATCCATCCATCTCTCTCTCTCTCTATCTATCTATATATTAATCTATCTATCCATCCATCCATCCATTTATCTATCCATCCATCTATCTATCTATCTATCTATCTATCTATCTATCTATCTATCTATCTATCTATCTATCTATCTATCTATCTATCTATCTATCTATCTATTTGTTGTTTGCAAATTGTTTGCAATGCCATTTAACATTAGGGAATGTAATTGTAAATCGCCAGCCATTCTCAATCACTTCTGAATGGCGCAGTTGCCCAAAGAGACATTTATAAATGCATTTAGACATAAACAAAAATTGCAGAAAGGTTGAGCTTATTACAGAATTGAACTCCAAGGACATAATAATAATTATACACACCTTGACTCAAGAGTATTTTGAAAAAGAACCAGCAAGCATCCCAATGCCAGCAAGTGTCAGCGTGAGAAGCGCAGCTGCAGTTAAGGAACAGAGAAGAGGGCCTCTCCTACAGATGCCTGGCAATCCAACAACAAGACTCTTGCCACTCACATGGGACTATTTGTCATGCAACTGAGATGCATAGTATACTTGTGGAAAAACTGTTGAAGCTCGTCATCAATTTGAGCAAAATAAACATTGACAGTCAGGCACATCCAGAAAGTGACTTGAAAAAGTCAGATCTGATTCTGTCAAACCGAAGCCCTTGGTCCCCTGTGTGATTGGCGGAGAAGGGTGGATCTCCTCCATCGCAAAATACAATGATGAATTGCTCTCTCACCTTGAAAGAGTTTTTGGAACATACAAAACAACCGAGTGCAGGAATCCCAGTAGACCGCCTGATTATTCTGCTTGACACACCACTCTTACTATGTTTGCCCAACAGTTTAGAGAGTGGGCACTGTTCCAGGAAAACAGGGAGGTAAAATAAAGTAAAACCTTGCTCCTTAACTGAGTGTGGGAGGAAAGGAAATGCTTTAGGAAGGTTTGTTGGTTTGTATATGAGTTTGAGGTGGCCAGTAAAAGCTTTCAGTAGTACTATAATATAATATTTATGATCGATAGTGAGATTATGGTACACAAAACGAAACAGCTAATTCACATAGTTCATATTGGGATCAAGCATCTGGCTATTTCCACTACTGTCCTGTTGTTATATAAAACATTGATTTAATTTTATTTTTTTGACACTGCTATATCAACCTTCATTGCCTCTGTAAATGAGGTTCTAGAAAGCTCCAATTGTTTTTGTTTATTTGAAACATTTTACTGTAAATTGCTGTTTCCCGTCGCAATTGGAGATGCCACCCTTTTCGCCCACACATGCTCCCTAGTAAATAAAAGCAACCTTGTCTTTACATTTTTCATCCAGGACTGATTATTCAAGCACTCAAGGTACTTCTTGTCAAAGGTTTGTCAAAGCTCACTTTTTGAACTTTTGAAAACCTCTCAAGCAGCCTTGCTGACTGAAAACCATGCTCAGACTGAACACATACAGTAGATACTCATGTTCAGAGCAATGCCATCTGCCAACTGAAAAGTTAAAGGTCATCTCCGTGGTGAACATATGTTTCATGGGAACCCCAACATATAGCATATAGTAACATTTTTTGGTCTTAATTTAAATATATATTTTCATCTCACTGGCATTAAATGTGTGCTATATGTATTGACTTTTTCATTTTTCCTGAATTCATCAATAGGTTTCTACACTCTCACACAATTACTGTCCTCTGAGATGCATCCTCGTCCACCAATGAATCAACACTACAGGATCGGATTTGATGTTTCTATTCCTCAGAGTATGATAACTCAAGGTATTTATCACCTCGTTTAGCATCCTTGCATTGAAAACTGGGCAGCAGGAAGAATTAATCTTCCTCGAGGTGCTGCTCTTTCAAGAGCAAGCAGGGACAAGGTGCACATAAACTGAACTGCTGCCCGTTATCTGTGTCTTTTTGGGTAGGTTGAATGACAAATGGTTGTGTTTAAGATGATGCTTGCAAACAAACATAAAACTTGTGGATAGAGAGGCTACAGTTGACGCCTCCCCATTGCTGGGACTGATGAGCAAAGGGTTAAGGGTCAACAAACAATGAGATGCCCATGCAGAGCCACAATGCTGACCAATAAATAAGCCCCAAGACTCCAAAAGACCTTGCTACCTCATTATTATTTTGATATAGTGTGTTGTAAGCCAGACCAATTTTTACTTATCTATGCTCCAGACAAGGAAAAAATACAAACTAAACTAAACTAAACTAAACTAAACTAAACCATCCACCCTACATTAAATAAGCAGTTTGAGAATGGATGTATAAATAATAATAATAATAATAATAATTATAATAATAATAATAATAATTATTATTATTATTATTATTATTATTAAAACAATTTTAAGATGTATGCTAACAAATTAATAAAAATAATGATAATAATAAACAAGAGGACAGGAAAAAATATTTAGCAAATTAATAATGCAAAATACAACTTATACTGTAGTTTAAACATGGTAATGTGAATAAACAAACAAACAAACAAACAAACAACAAAACAAATAAATAACAAATAAACAAATAGATAGATAGACAAACAGACAGATGGATAGTTTGACTAAATATAGCAACACTTCTTACTAGTTTTTTTTTTTTTTTTCTACCCTGCTTTCTCTGTTGTGATGTTTATGACTCCATTGAAAAAAATGTTGGATATATTCACACTGGAAAAAATGCAATATAAAACTTAATATAATAAACACTAAACAAGCACATTCCTTACAGTCATTGAACAGCACTCTGAAGCACAATTGTGTTAATATGCACTTTTACATTACTCTGGTCAATTCCTTTGCATGTCTAGCATGTAGAATGTCGCTATAATGAATACATAGATGGCATACACGAAGAAGTAGAGAAGAACTAAATGTGCTCTCAAGTAGGTAGTGATCAGGAAGTGAAAGCAGAAAAAAGCAGCCTCCAATCTGTGTGATGTGGAGCCATCGAGTCCTATGCCAACTGGTTGGCTGCTACAGATATGTTTTGTGGGTCCTGTGAAGATTTTCCAGCCAGAATCATTGATTTTGTACCATTAGTGCTCAAGATCTATGCAAATGAACAGCATCAGACATCTACAGATGATGTGCTGAGGACATTGATGCAACTTGATTAAGTATTTGCATTCAGTCGTTGTGTTCTCATATCCACGAGTGGAGAAATACAATCTTTCCTTGGCAACAAGTGAAAGCTATTTGACCAATGGCACTCGATTGGATGGGAAGAGATAAGAAAAACCTATTTTTCTGTGTAGCTCCTATAGTTCTGTTGTTAGTAGGCACATATTTAAAAGTGGGGAAGTGAGACAGTCACATGGCAGTCATACTTATATTTGGATAGCAGTAAGTTCCTTTTCTTTTCCAAGCAGGCTAATCTCAGGGCACTTCATGTATTTACATCATCTCTCTTCACCTTGCTGACTTTTACCAACCCATAGACATTTTGCAAGGAATTAGTCAAACTGTTGTATACTAAACATCTGTCACATGACATACAACTGCAGCTGTTTTCCTCCTTTGGTATTTATATTTCCAAATCTCTGAAAGTATTGCAATATGGTAAGCAGTAAACTGGCAAGGAAATGTGCAAATATCTGCCAAATGTAAATATTCTTCAGGAAGGGCACATTAAATTGATCAATTATTTTATTTATTTATTTATTTTTACACCGATTGTACTTGCACACAGATTGAAATAGAAAAATTAATATTTCAAATGAATGCTGTTTTTTTTTTTTTTTTTTTTTTAAAGAAGGAAAAAAAAACCTTTACAGATGTAATGATAAGAAATGTTTATTGAGCAGCAAATCAGTATATTGATTTCTGAAGGACCATTTGACACTGAAGACTGGAGTAATAATTGCTGAAATAAATCACATCTTAATTGTTATATTATTTCACAATATTACTGTATTTCTGACCCAATAAATGCAGCCTTTGTTGATCATATGAAACTTTCAATAAATAAACAAACATACATAAACTAACTTCAAACTTTTGAACAGCACTGTATATTCATAAATTATCCAGCATAATCCATGATAAAGTCCTTTCAAATGTAGAGATTTACCTGATGTAGACTAAATGTACAGAGCACTTCTTGGCAGATGGAGGCTAAAAAAAAGTATTGGATAAAAAGAGGGGCAATATTTGTGTCCATGTCATTTCTCAGCCACTTTCAATGATTTTTAATTTAACGAATGTTTAGTTGGAATTATTAAATTAATGATCAAAAGGATAACCCTGCAGATTTGTTTTCACAGTCTTCTTTGCTCATATTTACCAAGAGTGTCAATAATTCTGACTGTATGGGACACATTTGATGAAGTATGTTCTGTAATACAGCGATACTGCATTCACTCTGTTGGTTTTGTTATGAGGCTTATGATGGCAGCCTCATCTCTGTAACACCATTTATAGGTCCTTTCCTCATGGGATAGTAAAGCATCCATCGGACACATTCTTCAGAATCTCAGCGAAAGTGGGTCATTCAGGTATTTTTCACCTACCATTTTATGAATATGAGTATTTAGATGTAGCCTATAATTTGACATACTGTTGTTCACATGCTGCTGTATAAAGTAGGGTCAAGAACAGTTAGCTCTTCCTGTATGCGCATACGCTAATAACACATATGACCCGTAGAGACAGAGGTTTTTGCCAAACTGGAAGATATCAGAAACCCAAAGCTATTTTATATGCAGGTCTCCACTGAGTACATATTTTCCTGACGATTTCTTTCCTATTCCTCTGCGCTCCTTCCAACTCTCTGAGCACTTCTGGAGAAGTAAACAAACAAAGACTGGGTTCGGTTTATTTCTTTACTTATTTATTATTTTTTTCCGTCTGTTCCATTTCAAAGGTAAAGATATCACTCATAAAGAAAGAGCCATTTAATGGAACACAGGCTCCCATGTGTCCAGCTCTGTGGAGCGCTTGCCCAGCACTACTATTAATAAATATAAAAAATGCATGGAGAAATCTGATCCAATGCATGTGTCATACATACAGCTGTGAATTAATCATTCATTTGATGGCCACTTTGAGAAACTGTCCAGCTATTTCCATGAACAAGGAAGCAATGTATTGATGACTCGATAGCTTTCGGTAGAAGATGTTCTTTTACTGCGGAGAACTAGTACATTGGCATCTAGGTCAATATACTATAGATTATTTTTCTTCTTTATTTGTTTCCTGCTTTGTTTTTTCTCATCTATCTCAGCAGGTAAAGCAAAATTGTTTAATCTTCATTATGCTTATGCGTACATGTTTTTGGTAGTTTTGCTTTCACCTTCAAGCAATGAATCTGCCTATGCTCAAACTGAAGTACCTTCAGAAAAATAAAGCACCTCATTTGTCAAAGGAAATGATCAATATTGAATTATGTGATTACCTTAAGACAGAGCTGGGAGAAAGAGGTGCTTAGAAGGCATAGATGCAGAGATATACATATTAATCAAAATACACAGCAGCAGAACAAGGCTCAAAAAAAAAAAAAAAAGAGTTGTGGAATAGATTAAATGAAATAGATTCCTGAGGATAATGTGAAACGGCACCAACACTCCAAGCCTTTAAATTAGGAATCATACAGAGAGACATATGGAGACGCAGGCAGGAAGGCGTCATGAAAGAAATGTTTTGTTGTTTGTAAGATATAAATCACAGTCACATAAATAATTCACCAAGGTGGAGCTATGATATAAAACAACTGCGAGCTTGTAGTCTTATCTTCTGACGACTGTTTTCCCAGCAAAAAAAGTAAGGAGACCAAAGTGATTGCAATGATTATGAATTCAATTACTTAATTATTTGGATTATTTTATAATTATTTAATTATGGTGATGATGTCTCAGTAATTTAAAACTGGCATAATTAATTACTTCATGTACAATATTTCAGCTCACAATGTGGCATAATGCTCTTGTGTGATAGATAATGATTATTCATCAGTGATGATTAACTGGTTGTATCTACTGCTCCAAAATTTCAACCATGAATTGCATCATCTCAGTCCTACATAAACACATAACGCAGAGGATAATTCAGTCTGAGTAACGTGGAGAAAGACAAGCTGCAATCTCATTTTCCAGGTCTGTTAGTCTGACTTGACATAAACTGCACTAGACCAATGTCAACATTAAAGACAAAATACTGCTTAATCTGACTCAAATCAAATCTTTAAGTATATGCAAACTTATATGTAAACAACTTCTGTTGTCATACTCTTTTAGATGTGTGCAAGTACTGTATCTAAGGGTGCAGGTGATTTGATTTAAAATGCTTTAATGAAATGCAGCTTCAGGCCAGACATATCTTAATCGGGTTAGACACTAAACTGAAGTGAACATGATTGAAAACAAGGCTCTGAAGGATAGACTTGCATTATTTACAATGGCACGCGCTGCATAAAGGTCCTAAATCACATAATTTTCACAAGATGCAATTTTCTTGAACTTACTGTACTTCTATCCCTCAAAGCCTGTTTTCATTCCTGTCAAAAACTGAGGGTGCTTTTCCATTCCTTCATTTAGTTGGCTTGTTGAGCTCTGTGGCAGACACCATATTGGAGGTCTGGACTTGTATACTGCTTCTATTTCTGCATATGAATATATCTGTGGAAGAAACAAAGGAAGCCACAGTATGGAATGGAGAGCAACGTTTGTAGCATTTAAAAGTGCATGCTTCTGAGTTGAATCCAAAGAGAAGAATTTAACATTGAACAGGCAGAGCAATGGAACATTCATATAGTTTCTACTTTTCATTTTCATCAACTTACAGTATAGTCTCACTGAATTTTCAATCTGAACAATGACTAAGTGTGTTTCCAACAGTTCCTTTGGGTGATGAGCAAGAAGTGTGTGCTAATCCTGATAGCAGTGGTCTGGGCAAGGTCTGATGGCGGTTTGAGAAGCTATTCGATTGGCATGGCTCAGTGAATCATTAGCTACTGTGTGTGAATCATGTTCCAGCTTCACAAGTACATTTCTGGGAAACTAATTTTAGAGACCATCGTGATCTTGACATAATCTTACCAAAAAGGCAAAGGCAAGTCGCACTAAGTTGCTTCTGAAAATGTGCTTTTGAAACATTTAGGCCAACATATATACTTTAACTTTAAAGAAACATTTGGCTACATGTACTGCACTGTACAAATGGAAACCAGTTGAAACATTTTGTTCCAGTGTTCAATTATTATTATTATTTTTTGTGAATAATAATTTGAATAATTTATTTAGCAAGGACGCATTAAACAAAGACATTCAAATTCATTCAAATCATATTTCTAATTCAAATAAATGTTTCTATTCATTAAATAATCCTTAATGATGTATCAACATAGAAAAAAAAAAACAAGCAGCACCATTGTTTGAACATTGATAATTAGACATTTTGAGCAACATATCAACATATTCTAACTATTTCTGAAAGATCATGTGACACTGAAGACTATAGTGTTTGCTGCTGAAATTGTATGGAGATTTATAGATATAATACCATGCACTTAATCTACATTTAATTTGGTTAATGTGTTCTGCCATTGTGATAAACTGTTTATACATCTCAGCATGTCTGCAGGAACAGTAGGCACATTTAAGTATGCAAACACACAACAGAAAGTAATTATATCTTAAATACTAAAATCATAATTTTCCTCTCGTATGCACTGAAGCTAAAGAGCATTTGCAAAAAACCAAATTTAAGTCAACATAGGCTACAGATTGACAAAAAAGGCAAAAAGTCTAAACATTATGTTAACTAAACAAACAATGCCTGAATACATAATTCTGTTGACACCAGAAATACATTTATTAATAATAATAATAATAATAATAATAATAATAATAATAATAAATAAACATTTACAAACAACAATTTATTATTATTTTTTTTTTAAGCTAGAAAGGTTTGAGAAAAAAAAGTGCACTCTACTAAAACATAATTTGATTATTGACATGACATCAGATTTTAATTAATTAACTACTACATGTGTATTATCACTGTTTTACACACTAAACAAGTATGTCTTGTCAACCAGCCATGCACAATATTTGTGACAAGTGGAGATTAGCACTTGAACTTCTCCGATCATGGCAAAAGAAACAACTGTCCGCTCTCTGAGAAATGACTTCTCTGGCACATCATCATTTGGAGTAGATGAAACTGCGACATTTATCACAGAGATCAGTGTGACATTAGGCTTGACTGATGCTGCCTGTGAGCAGCCACAGACACTGCTGTCATCGACCATCGGCTGCTTCTTTTTCTTTACTTTAGTCTGTTTTTAAAAAGATATATTGATATTTCTAGTTGAGTTGAGGGGTAAAGGTGCCATTCATTCACTGCATAACAATAAATACCAACATGTAAGTTGGGTTTATTGAGCAGCCTACATTAGAACCTGAAGAAATGGTGAAATCCGAGTTGTTGTCATTGTTTGTGTGTTCTGAAGACCGCTATAGTGTGCTGTTAGCAAGCCATCAATGCAACTGGCGGATCTAAATTATTTTGGGACTTTAATGTGTGGCTGCTTAGCACTGGCTCTCACAGGAGATAGATGGCGTCCCACAAATGCCAGGTTCAGTCAGATGTGAAAATCATTAATTATAGCTGTGAAAAGCACAACTTCCCCTGCAGAACTAAACAGACAAAACAGCAAAACACTTTTCTAAAGCTTTGTATCCAAGTGGCACAGAAGATAGAGATGAAAATGAAGCACACACTAAAATTCATTAACATTTACTCAGCCAAACCATGACTTCTGTTGGACAGAAGAGGAGAAACTGAAAAATGCTACAAAAGCTTCAGTCATATGAATTCATTTGATTTAATCATCCCCTGCAGCACAAAACAGCTGTGAATGGATGATTGAGACAGTCAGTCAAACTTGAGAACTTGATGTTCTGATTCATGAATGAATCATTCAGAACATGTGTGTGATTAAGATCAAACGATTAATTGAAAATATTAAACTTTTGTTCACAGATCAGGCACCAATCTTTTTCTCCTGAACTCTAATGAGAAATTATTTTTTTACTATAAAAAGTGACTTTCCTGGTTGGTAAAATAAAAATAAATGAATAAATAAATAGTCTTGGAATTTACAGACACCGATTTAATCTGTAGTTAAGTCATCGGCCTGAAAGCCCACGTGGTGTTCTGTACTGGCTCGGATGGAGGAGGGTTGGGGGTAAATAGAGGGAGGTGAAAGTGATCGGGGGATGGCTGAGGAATGGACAATGGGGACATTTCTCACGATTAAAACCCTGTTGTGAAAACCTCACATTAATAAGACATGTACATTATGGACTTGAATCATCCCCTCTGCACGAGATGAAAAATTAAAGAGAAGATGAGTGCCAGGAAAGCAGTGCCTCCTGAAATAAAACACAGAGCCAGCTAGGAACATTAGAGCTATCAATAAATCAGAGTATAAAAGACAACTTTCGGAGGAAAAGAGGGATGTGTATTTAGTCCATATTGTCCCTCATTCCCTCTCTGTAGGAAAATACGTTCTGAGCTTCGCACGCAACACTTAACACACATACTACATCCCGTGCTGGGTTAATCTGCCCAAGTAGTGTGTACTTGAATCAGTTCTGAAGAATCATGACCAACAAAACAAAACAAGACAAAATGAGAAAATAACTAAACGTCAATTTAAAAAAGAGGATCAGGTTAGTAACATGTTCCTGGGCTCATTCTAATAGAGGTATGGCAGCCTCCAAGGCCTTCTCTTCTGGTGTATCGATGCACAGTGTTTGTAGTGCTGCGGGATGGTCCCACCCCTCTGACCTTCATCAGGTTCTTCAGCCTTGACCTTGATGCCACTTCTGGATCCTCAGTCCTTTCAGCATTCCACACTAGGCAGGGATTTGTCAGTATGGTGGCTGGGGCATTTTCGTTCCCAAAGCGTTTTGCAATACAGCTCGAGTTCCTAAAGGGGAACGTTGCAGGTTACGTATGTAACCATGGATCCCAAGGTAAAGATATGCTGCATCTCGTGCCATACATCCAGCATCCCTGCGAGCGCTTCCTTCATTCTCCAGAAGCTGCCGCTCTCTCCACCACCAGTGGCGGCTCCAGACAATTTTGATTGGGGGGGCAATGGGGGGGTCCTGGTCTTTTCAAGGGGGGTCTCATGAAAACCAACAAAAAATACAGTGGACATGGCTAATAACCGCATATTTCTGCTACTAAACAACAAAAACACCTTTGCAATGTAAACAAATGACAGGCTACATTTGTTATTCATATCCTTCACACTGCACTTTCATGTCAGGTATATTATGCATTTTTATTGACATTGATATTTTTACATTTATTTCCAGATAGATATTATTGAGTTTACAGGCTAAAGTGGTCTTGCTGTTGTAAACACAGTTGCTTTTGTAGAAAAAATATTTGCATCACATTTAAAATATAATTATATTTTAATTCATTTCTGAATTGTTTTTATTTTTATAATGATAATTCAGAGAATGAGAAAATCTGTATAAGCCTTACCAGTGTTGTGATAATTATTTTTACGTGTTAAAAATAAATAAGTACTGTAATATAATAAAAGTTTATTCAAATAACATAAAAAAGACCAGACCCCTCGATGCCTGTGAAACTTTTCTCCCTCAAACAGCACGCTAGCGTTACTTCTACACTACAGGCTACACACAGCAATATAAACAACGTATCTGCATGTTCTCACATCACATCGTTCTTGTAAAATAATAATAAGTAAATAAACACCAAAATCACTTCGCTGAGAATGAAACACCACTTACCAGCTGCCACGATGTTGAAAATATCCTCTAGCAATTAAAAAATGCGCGTGCAGCATGAGGAATCTTCCCGGTTGGATGAGGTCGTAGTCAGGTGAAAGGTCATCATGTTGGTCATTTTATTTACGGCTAAATTATTATTGTAATTAATAAATTGTACTAATATTATGATTGGGCGTGGGCAGGCATTCACAAAAGTTTATGTTATTACAAAAAAAAAATTGAGGAAATTTTGCTTTGACAAAAGGGCACTTAAGGGGCAAAGGAGCAGGTGCTCAAGTGAACCGGTTCTTTCGGACAATTCGATCAAATAAACCAGTTGAAAAAAAAATGGTTCACCGGTTCTTTTGCGCTCGATGTAATGCCGTCATTGGCGATGATTGTCCTTCATTCAAGCCTTTGGTTTACCCGCGCTTATAACATTAGCACAGAATCAGTTCAGAATCAATCACCAAAAGAATCAGTTCGGTTCAGATGCGCTCTGTGTCAGTCTGCTTCACGCTGAATCACGCATGCGCAGTTATCATCAGCTCATCGGTTCTCGAATCGGACACGTCCGACAGAAACGGTTCTCGGTTCAGTGTATGAATAAATGTCGAAATAATTATTATTTATTATTGTCTGCGTAGTTTGAAGAGAAACATTTTTGGATCTTTATCCCGAATATATATATTTTTTTTAATCAGGAAGAGGCTGGGGGGTCAAATGGGGGGTCAAGGCATTTTTTGGCAGGGTCTTGAGACCCCCCAAGACCCCCCCTGGCGCCGCCGGTGTCCACCACACATGCTTTTATACTTTCTGGTTTCTTTATGCCCACCTGTGACGTCACCTGGGATTCCCATGGATGGATTATACACGTTTCAGAGCATTTTGCAACGTATCTGCGATCTCATTCCCTCTGGGAATCATGTTTACATACATAAACTGGGACGTTCTATATGAACCCCAGGACTGCTTGTAATAAAGAATTGAATGCAAAAGAAAAGGCAGTAGAGCTGACTGTTTTTGTCAATGGAAAGTTTTAATTTAGATTGTTAGTGATAATGTAAGAAAAGTAGTTTAAATGTTTTGCCACTTGCTTAAGCAACTTAATATATCAACCTAGACTTAAACGCAAAAGTAAAACGCTTTTAATAAAGTGTTTCTTATATTTATTGGGTTTAAACGCATCTATGAAAAATGTAAAAAAAAAAAAAAAAGAATCACGATGCTGAAAAAAACATTTTAAGTAAAAATGTTTGGATTTAAAATCTAAATAATATACACGTTTTGTGTTTGTAGTAAACGGCATCGGATCAATTGCAGACTCCTGTGTGAAAGCACATTTAGTGCCGCTTCTGCACCAGTTACTTAGCGAACATGGACTTCATAAGCACTGTAAACAGAGTATTCCCATATTGTTATTCTGTGACAATTTATTTACATTATGTGATAGATTTTTTTTTTTATGTTGTATACATTAATGTTTTTTTTTTTTTTTTTTTTTTTTTTAATATATATATATATATATATATAAAAATCCCATAAGGTTCTATCTACACAGTGTAATCGAATGCAAAAACTTTCAAGCTCAATATCTCAAAACTACTCGGAATGCAGAGAGAGCCTTATAATTCCAAGGGGATGAAATGCCAAAACAAAAATGCAGTGCATGATCAAACATTTAGGTGAGATAAATATATAAAAAGTTTTTAAAAATGTAAAAAAAAGCCCCCTTCCACCCCTTAAAATAAAAAATCTCACATAAGTCACCTAATAGGGGAATTCATAAAAAAAAAAAAAAAATATTCAGGTCCTAAATAAAAGTCAAAAAATCTTGATTGGATCATCACTATGAATAATTCTACATGAAATAAAGATTTTTAAAAAGATAGGTATCGGTGATCGTATCGACATATCCTGCTTTCTGTGACTGCGTGATCGGCCTCAAAAATCCTGATCAGAGCACTTTATATTTATTTGGTTTTTTTTTTTTTTTTTTTCAGAAATTTTACTTTAATAAAGTCTAATATGTTGTAAAAAGTAAAAAAAAAAAATGCATTTGATTTACTTATTTTTATTTGGATTATTATTATTTCTTGATTTAATAAAAAAAATAAAATAAAACCAGAGTTAAATAAATAAATTAATAAATAAACTTATTCTCACTGAAGTCAAGGTATTTTCCTTTTTTTCTCTCTCTCTCATTTTAAACTAATATATATATATGACAAGAAAAATGTCATTGATCCATTTGTGAGGGTGTTGCCATGTCTCTCTTTCCGGTAGCTTCCTACGCACGTCTTTTCTAAATGAATCCCTCCATTTCATTTGGCCTCATGACTGGAGTTGTCATCGCACTGAAGAGTCAAGAGGTCTGTGCAGAGTAATTTGGGATATTGCTCATGCCACGTGAGATGTACCACATGGACTTATTGACTGCTGGGCCATTTGCATGCAGTATAAGTTTACTGCCTGGAACAAAAGTGATCCATTCTCAGCATATCAAGCTTTCACACGCTGCTTGAAATTCTAAGATTCAACAGCAGCAGCAGATCAAAGATGCAGCACAATTAGCTCTGACAGCCTTTATGTGTTTTCGAGAGAGACCTCACTTTTTTCCTTTTTTTTCTCAGCACAAGTGATTCCACATGCACCATATAAAAACCATATAGTGTGAGATTTTAGATTCTCTGTTTGTGGCAAAAAAAGAAAAGCCTGTATAAATTCACCGGCTCATTGCAAGGCTTAGAATACAAAAACACAACGGACGGGCTTAAACACTATAATCTGAACTCTGTGTAACAGAGATGGAAACACACAGGGATATGTACTGGAGCAGAAGAATGAAAGCACTCTGGTAATAGTCCCGTCATCACTATCAGATGATTATCTCTGTGTCTGGCCCTCAGAGGGCATCTATGATGGCCCCCTGTCATTGTTTACGGGGACTCTCTAAACTCAGCTAGCCAGGGGGGGAATGCATCGCCGCTTCAGTGAGCTTTGAAAATGCCTCTCCTTCCTCAGCACAGCCTGGTCCCCCTGCTGTCTGCAGACGGTCCCCCTCCTGATGCAGGATATACACACTATGGGGTGCTGGATGCCTCCATCTGATGGGTTTGTCGGAGGTGGGGTGCTGAGAGGCAACATGAGGCATTGACCAAATGTCCAATGGATATGTTTTACATTCCCTGACATTCATTAGCCAGAACGAGTTCTCCACTCTCGACTGCTCCTGATATGACTTGACGGCCGTGGCTTTGATCAGGCCAGCATGTTGCTTGGACACAAACGGACACGGGTGATACTTCACAAGCATTCTTCGGCAGAGCCACCCAGCATCACCTGACACCACCGAGTCCCTCTCTGTGGATAATTACCAGTGCTGCACAATACCCCCCCCCCTCCTCCATTCTCCTGTGCAAATTCAGATCTTTTTTGGGTCACCATCTTGGATAAATGCTCAGAGAGAGAGAGAAAAAAAAAAAAAAAAGCAGATACAAATGTTCTTGTTCTCCTCAGAGGAGAAAGCAATATTGTCATCAGTTTCTAAATTACATAGTGCCTCTCAGTGGAATAACATACTAAACATGCAATCAAATCTCATACCGTTTTGAACCATAGTAATTATTTCACTATGTGGAGGAAGCCTCTCTAGCCCGTCCCAACCCTCAAGGGTACATCTATTTACAGCTGGTACAGAAACAAAAATAGTCTTATAAAATTTTACACACGTAGGCCTACAAAAAAAAATGAGTAACTACATGATTTTGCTAAATGGATAACAAGCTTTGCTATTTGCGCAAACGCTAGATTAATGCGGTCATGCGATTGCAATTACGCCACAAAATGACTGTGAAGGTGTCTCTGTGCGTTAAAGATGCTAACCTGAGTTTCCATTGAGCCAGCAGCCTTTGCAAAATACCCATAATTATAAAACACACTGACGGAGGAGAGAACATCATCAAACAAATGTCACGGATGGGTGCCTTACAGACAGTTCAGTGTGCCGGGTTACTAGGCACACTGATTCATGCCAAACAGAGAGACGGTTTCTTCTGTTTTAAGTATAGAACATTGCAGTGCGTTAGACAAGCCATGCATGGCAAATGCTGAAAACAGACATTTTCATCACCGTACGTGAGATTCAGAATATATAACCTCAATTTTACAGCTGAAAACAGGAGATTGCCTAAGGAGGGACTGAACATAGAAAACACATCAATATGTGATTAAAAATTAATTCAGCTTGTCAATTACAAATATGTTTATGCAGAGCATATTATTAGAATGACTACAGACTATGGAAGACTATGAAAAAAAAAATAACCATGCCAACATCATATCTGCAAAATGAAATGTTTAGAGGTCTCTGCGAACAATAAAATAACCAACAACGGCAGTATGGTTGTCAGACCTGTCTGTAATGAATGGCAGTTATTTAAAGCGCGCTTCAGAAACACTGTGTTTGGGGAACATTTAGATGTTTGCTCCCAGAAAACTTCTTCAGTTTGGAGCCAATGATGATATTTTGTATGACAAGATCTGTAATCTTTGAAATTGCAGTTCAGTCAGCTGTGCATAGTGGTAGAAAGTTTTGCAGATTATCACTGGTATAACCTTGGCAGAGGCAAGGTATATTTTAATAAAGCTTGTCTGCTGGAGTGTCTGGGAGAGGCTGACACAGTGCTGATAGGAATACTGACTCATATTTTTAACCTCACTCACACCAAAACTATGTCCATCTTTCTGTCACAAAGCATCATCCCTTTGTTTTCTTCTTATTTTGTGCACTGCGAGAACACATTGCATTCAAATGTGTCTCTGCTATTATTTAAACTGCACATCTGTCGGTCTACACTGTAAAAGCACAACAACAAAATCAATATTAATTTAAATAAAACTAAAGTAAAGTTAAAAATATAACAAAATTAAATATTCATTCCTACCCCCACACAAGTCTAGAACTCCAAAGCTCACATGTTATGACTGTTAGTGTGACTAAAAGTATAACAACAATAATAAACACGTTGGGTTTCCACGTTCGATGAAAAAAAAAAAAAAATTACATTGATGCAAGGTTTTATTATTTTAACTGCTCACACACTACATCTTTACTTTTCACACAATTTCTGAAACCTGACACTCAAACTCCAGAACCGCACATCAAAACTGCAAAACCATATGCTAATTCTTGGCCTTAAGTGCATTTAACATCAGCGGCCGAGTAAGTGCATTTATTAAGCGATCACAATCGCAAACAATACCGTGGAGATCTCATGACAGAACACAGACCTGCTGAACGACGCTTTCATTGATCGCTAAACTCCAGCTTGTTTTTTCAGATCATCGTCGGCTGTGCTTCTGCAATGAGTGAGCACGTGCGTATGGTTGCCAGATTGCTTAAAATAAGCAACCACCGGGCAGAAAATGTATCCTTGTAACAGCGAAGCTCTGATTCGGGGAACTCTTGTTAACCGACAACCGCTCTCATGAAAGCTCTCGTAGTAGAGGCGCGTAGAGCACGTTGCATGTTCCTGTTTTGGACGTTCGGCACTTTCTTTTGGGAAAGCATGCTTGAATTTGAAATATTGGATATTCCCGATATTTTTACATTTTACATCGTCGCCAAAATTATTCCGATGTAATCGCTAATATTCGATAAATCGCCAAGCCCTATAGCACACAAAAATGTATATTATGGCAAATGAGTAAACACATGTTTGCTTTTGAGATGTGCTTGTGTTCATTTGAATGCAGTGCTTCATTTTGCAAGAGATGTGAGACATTTGGCATTTTTTGTGTAATTCTCAAAAAAAAATAAAAAATAAAAAAATGTAATACTGTACAAAACGTTTTTTTTTTTATTCCCTTAGCCTAAACTTACAAAACGTTATGCATTTTTCTATATATAAAAAAACGGTGTTAGAACTAGAGTAAGTGGTGAGTAGAAACTACATAACTCAATTTTACTATATTATTTAGGTATGATTATGCTATAATCTAAGATTTTTTTTAATAAAATTTTTTTATTATTATTTTTATATACAGTGTTCTACATAAATTGTACAGTACAAAGGAAAGCCAATATTCATATGGGTAGGAGATTAAAGAGAGAGAGAGAGAGAGAGAGAGAGAGAGAGAGAGAGAGAGAGAAACGGGAGTATTGACAAACCAATTGCGTGTTCTTTTTTTCTCTCTGTTGGAAACCAAAAGTCACCAGTTTTTATTATATGATGCCATTTTCCTGTTTCAGCTGTTATCAGTGCAGAGTATGTGCTACATTCCTCTCTTAAAACTTGTTTTCCACATTCTACATGAGATTGGTGTGTCACAATGAAGACGTGGCTATGCAACACTGTGCTTACATCTAGCCTCCAGAGTGCTGGGAAACTACCAGGGGTGCAGATGGGATTTTTTTTTTTAACTGGGGGGACCAAGCTGTCAGCAGTCCAATTTATTTTTTATTTTATTTTTTTTTTTTTTCAGTCCTGAAAAATCATAATTTCATTCATAGATATTATATAATCACTATGGTTACCACTACAGACACAACTGAGGCAGCTACCAGCTCCTCATAGGACCCCGGGGTCAGGAGTAGTAGCACATACACAGACAGAGAACGTAAACATCGTGGCAGCAACATCGTCATGTGTGTTTATTGACAACAGAACAGCATATAGTGAGAACTTGGGTCAAAGTAATGGTGACTGGTAGATTATTATTGTGCAGCCTTTCGTCTGCCCCTACCCGATGCTGAAGCAGTGGCGGCAATAATAAATAAGTAAGTGATTTTTGTTAAATTATGTTGATATTTCAAAGTACCAAAACAAAAACGCCCATACCATATATCCCAACAGGCTACCTGCTACGGTAGCCGAGAGAGCTAAAAAAAAAAACTAAAAACACACAAAAAAAAAAACAGAAACACCTGCAAATTAAGAAAACATCTTCATTAATTTGAGAACACGTGCTGCAAATGCTCACAACACAAGCAAATGAAACACACTATATATATATTAGTGGTGGGCCATTATCGGCGTTAACATGCTGCGTTAACGGGAGACTCTAATCGGGCAATAAAAAAAAAAAATATGGCCGTTAATCTATTCTCAAAGTTGGGTTGGGAGCTGGGTCTATACTATGTGAGCTATGATGACTTTGGTATTTTAACCAACTGGTCATCAAAAGACATGAAATGTGCTTTGAGTATCTGCAGCACATTTCAGTATTCTTTGTTCTTTTTTTTTCGGAATGTTTCTGTATTTGTTTGTGTTGTGAGTATTTGCAGCGTGTTTCTTTATTTGTGTTGTGTCCATTTGCATATTGTTTTTGTGTTTAGTTGTGTTGCAAGTATTTGCAGCACGTGTGGTGGCAAACTGATGAAGATGTTTTCTTAACTTGCTGGTGCTTTTTTCTATTTGCATGTGTTTTGTGAAGTTGCATTGCATTGAGCCTTCTCAGCAACCGTCCCTCGCCCCTATTTTGAAATCTCAGACTGTCTGACACATAGGGAGACAACCATGGCAACGACGATCGTGGAAACAAGTAAAGATGGCACACAAGCATATTCAAACAAAAGCCAACACGGATAAGTTGTGTGAAACAAAACAAAGTCAACGTTAACAACCTATCAAAAAGAGACAGCATAGCATTGGGTCCGATTCGAGCCCTCCCCGCTCCTTGAGTTCTCACGATCGTTGGAAAGCTGCTCCAATATTAATGCAGGTCCTACCTCTTGCCTGATTGTGATCCTTCTTTTTAATCTTTTGTTTCTCTTATATTTTCTTCTTCTTTTAATCTGCCATCTCTCTCTCTGTCTACATATTAGTAGATGCTACTGTGCATCATGTGCAATCAAACTGAACGCTCTCTTCTCTCTATCATGAAAAGAAACGACCCCATACCGCTGATTGTGTGTTTTGGGATTTGGTCAGACACTGCGGTCGAAAGCGTTTTTCAAAAATCGATTGGTGCACATTTAAGGAGCGGAGGGCCAGGTCGCCTCTACTTTAGTGATGGGAAGTTCGGTCATTTTACCGACTCGGACCTTTGAGTCTCCTCCAGCAAAATGAACGAATCTTTTTTCGAGTCATTTCGTTCATTTCATTCATTTGATCAAATGTAATTAAAATGTTACTTCCCTAATGTCTACTAATACTTACGCAAACGTTGATCACATTACAAACAATACAAAACTGTAATGCTATAGTAAACAGAAAATATTAACCAATTGTTTACCTGGGTCTTCAGTCTATGATTAGCTCACCTCACCTCTCATCTGACAAGTCTTCGGGTTTGAGTTAACCAATGCAGTCTAAGATGGAAAGAGAATTGATTAGTTCATCTCGTGAGTCTTTCGGGTTTGAGTCATTCCTTTATCACGTGGACAGCCCCATGAGTTTTGACCATAGACTGGAGTTACCCATGCAACAAATCTGTGTGTATATTATTATTATTAGTAGTAGTAGTAGTAGTAGTAGTAGTAGTATTTTGTCTTTTTTGATTTTAGGTGTACTGCCTTAATGTTTTAATGTTTGTATTGTTTAATAATAATAATAATAATAATAATAATAATAATAAGATTGTATAAAAGGCTTTAATCTATAGTTCGTTCTTTTGTCACATGACGTGACAGCATTGGTTATAGAAATTAATTTTAAAAGCTTCCTTACAAACAGGTGCATAGTCATTATTATTATCATCATCATTGTCGTCATTATTATAATTATTATTTACTCTTACAGTTACTGCATTTCTGGTCTCACATTGTAGCTTTTTACTTCTTACAGTTTATAAATGTGTGAATTTCTGTCATGATGGTTCTTTTCCATACACTGAATGTTTTAACAAAGGTCATAAAGAGTTGGTTATTACTATTATTATTAAATCTCTTTCCGGCCCAGACTGCATAGGTTAAAGCTCATGAGTCTGTCACGTGATAAAGGATCGACTCAAACCTGAAAGAATCATGAGATGAGCTAATCAATTCTCTTTCTGGCTGAGACTGCTTTGACTGAAACAGGTGAACTAGACTAATTCCAGTATAGAACCTATAGAATTTTGCGCATGCGCGACTGAAGAAATCACTCCCCGAAATGACTCGTTCTTCCCGAGTCACATTAAAGATACATTCAAAATGAACGAATCGTAAAAAAAAAATCACTACTCTGCTTTGACTAATGTACCTAGCGAAATCTCTGATTAATCTTCCTTTACCGATGTCGCCTTTCATAAGAGGCAGTGAGGGGGGATGGATCAGGTCACTATAAACTGAGGGGGGGGTCATGTCCACCCCATCCTTATAGTGCCATCTGCGTGCCTGGAAACTACTACATACTGTAAATCCACTTTCCCTCTTTCTCCCTCATCAGAAGTGTGATGGAACTCCAACCTGCAAAGGAAGGCACTACTGATAGATCATGTAATGACTCTGGTATAGATTCAGGTTGCTGCTAGAACCAATTCCCCAAAGTATCTTAGTGAAAACAATGTCATTACCTGTGTAATTGAGGCCAGTTCTCTTCATCTTTGAGCTCTTAGGGAGCTTTTATGCTGATTAGAGCAGATGTGGCCGAGGGCAGAGAGGGAGGCTGTCTCCAGATTGTACATAGATGACGGCAGGAGTCTGGAACAGTAAACAAAAAATGCTGAACTGCCTTGGCTTTATCTGAACAGAGGAGGCATTTTCTCTGAGGCCTGTTAGCAGAGTGATTACCAGACTCACACTGGGAATAATCTTTTGTGGAGTAAAGATGAGAGATGCAGTAATCTATTCATCATTTGTCAGTTTTCATCCACCTCGCTGTGGTGTTTGCTGACTGTAAACAGCACTGTCATCTTCAACAAATCATCCCCAAAATATTTAAGCCTTGAAAGATTGCATTTGTGCATCCAAGCCTATAATTGGGAAAACCATTCACTAAGCTAAAGTGCAGCTAGAGATCCTCAAATTTAAACACCTGTGGGTACAGAAAAACCATAGTTTTGCATTAAGTCCAACTGAATTACTTTGTGAATGGATTGATTCCCTCAAACTACTAAAGAACATTAAAAAGTTATCCTGTATATAAAAAATTGAAACAGTTCACCCATATTCTGAATATCCTGCCATCATTTACATATATATATTCTTCAAAATTTGTTCTTCTGTGTTCTGCAAACAAAATAAATTCATACAGGTTTGCAAAGACATGAGGGTGAGCAATTGACTTATTCTTGGTCAATTTATTCTCGATGTATGATCAATATTTCCTGTCTAGACGTGTGCCTATGTGGTTGTGTATGTGGTTTGGAGTAAGTAAGGCAAAAAGAGAAGAACTAGAATAGATTTGAGAGCTATAAATAAGCATAAATGTCGACGACTGCTGCCTTTTGGAAAGCATTTGTAAAGAAACTAGAAGTTCTCTTCTTTGTGTGTGTGTGTGTGTGTGTGTGTGTTTTAATGGTTGATGCTCAATTCTCCAAGCAGTTAGGGGATTAGTTCCAGATGTTGGCTCCCAGAAGGGTGAAATGGTAATGTGGGCCTGGAGCGAGCGTACTCTCTACTGTTAAAAACAGAAGGAAGATTTGATTTGTCATCATACCAGAGTTTGTCTGTTGAGTAAACCTATTTGTGTCTCAAATTAATTAGGAAAAACAAAACAAGGCACAATCCTCCCTCTGTGTGGCAGACCACTTTCTCTAATCTGTTTTCCCTGAAATCAAGGGTCAACAGAGTTGACCTTGGTTAGCATAGAAATTCAGACTGAAATGCCACCTCATCTGTCCTTGGGGCAAGCGATATGTTGATTTGGACTGGCAGTAAGCTCTCCCATAACCTCTGCAGGTCATCTAAACAGTTAAGACTACTCAAAGTATTGAATTACGTATTTCCTTTGCACATTTCATTATTTATTTTCATTTTATATTTTTGCTCAAACTTTCCACATATGTGTTTAAAGCCTATGCTGTGCCATTGCCTGGGACTGGGCTTCCATCCATGAACGGCTCATAACTCCTCCAGCAAAAACAGAGCGTACTGGAAACCAATAAAAGGGTTGAAACCACATGCAATGAAGTTGAAAGAGGAAAAGAAGGGCCATGTGGCCTTCAGAGTCCCATGTGCAGTAAATTAATGTGGGACTATAAATAGCCACGTGGACAAATGTAGGAAGAAGTGATATAAGAAATGTAAGGAGGGTGGAAAGTTCGAAGATCGAAGGCACATTGCTACATTGTGGCAGAAGTGTAGGGCAGTAGCATATGCACAAAGACATTCTTCCCAGCTTAGGACCACCTTGTGTTGGAACTAGAAAAAGTGAGAATTATGTTACTATACACATATTTGTATTATACGGAAAACCTATTGTTACAGCATCGAGTGTAACCTTGCAACCTCACATACATGCAAAAGTCTGGCATTTGGTTGTAGCTCAGTCTTTTCCTTCTCACTCATTGCTGTCAAACCGTTCAGGTGTTTTACATTCTTTCTTTGAAAATCTCATTTTGTGCATCTCAAATAGATTACCACTGATGGTAACCACATCAAGACATAAGAAGCATCGCACAAGAGGCTGGCGATCACATTAAAAGACACATAAAAACAATCCTAGTGCTTTGTTTTCACTTTGCTTTGCACTAAATTGGCCAGTTTTAACCAATAAACAAATTTCATGAAGTGTTGCTCATTGCTGTGAATGCTGATCACATTAGCAGATTAATTTTACTGTAACTATGTTGCGTTTTGTAACCTCTCAGCCTCTTCGCCTTAATTTAAATGCGTATATCAGGAAAACAGAGAGAGAGGAAAGCTATTAAGGTGTACTAAATCTAAAAGTGTATTTACTTCAAAGCAAAAACAGATTAAATCTGCTCTTGTAATAAGAATATGCAATAACATTTCAGAAACTAGTGGGGAAAGCAAGAGAAAAAGAAAGGGAAAGACAGGATGACATCCGTCAATCATGAAGCCCTTGGCCAAGGGAGGATATTTAAAATTCTAACCCATTCCTGAAAGCTGAGAGAAAGAGAGAGAGAGAGAACCAACAGTGGTGAATTAGTGGAGCCAGCACATAAATACATTCATCAGGTTCCTTCCTCGGTTGATTTCATACAAATGCAAAATGTTCCCTGATAAATATTCTGCATGTCGAGGGAGGTCTGGGTGGCTTGAGAGAAACTTTGGCCACACTTTAAAATCCAAATGGTGCCACTTTGAATTGAGATGTCACTAAGAACCCCGAGAACCCCACAGGACCAGCCGAGGCTTACAGTCCCTTGACTCAGAGCATCAAGCCATTTGACACGGGATCAAATCCATTTCAACCAAAATACAAAAGAATAATTCTGAATTCATTTGCTCATCTCTTATGTTAGCATCTTTCTGGATACACTTGGGTTTTAGTTTAGTTGGGAGAACACAATGAATGTAAGTAACTCATTAAACTTCTCAAAGAGCTTCAGCAGGGGTCTGATTGGATTTCTCCAGACTTCTATTCAGAATAACCAACAAGAAGCTCTTTAATAATGGACAATAACTCCCATGTGCCTCAAACTTTCAAATTTCTGTGGTGTCACTGTATTTTCTGTCTCTGTTTCATTACTTATTTTGAGGAATCAAATTGGATCTTACAAAGTGTTACATGCCGTGTCACGTAATTGACCCCTCAGAGGAATTGTCTTCAACAACAACAAGGAGAGGGAATAACAAGTTCTTCCATCCACTAATGACCAAGCCAGCATCCTCTACTTGATCCTCTATCTTGATCTTCTCTGTGCCACCAGAGGTCAGGTGATATGATAAGGAAAGATCTCAGAGCACGATAGAGCTGATGGTGGACAAGAAAGTCAGGTGGGAAGGCTGACAGATGCTTAGAGAGAAACTGACTGAAGGAGTTCCCCAAGGGAGCCAGTGCCAGGGGAGTGCTTGAGATAGTCATTCCCCAGTCTCACCCCTGACGTGAGGCATGGATTAGTGCTGAAGCCTCCTGGGTGGCCATGGTGCCACACCACATCCTGTTCTGCCCAATTATCTCCTGTCTCCACTCCTGCTCCACTGATCCCCAGGAACCCTGTAGCTGAGCCACTCAAGACCTAAAGCAGAGCTCTAGACTGCCAAAAACTAGTGCTCTCAGAGCTAGTGCGCAACTTCTTGCACTTGCATTCCAAAGAATTAGCCTTTACTGCATAAAATATAATTTTAGAGATGTTCACATCAATAAAACTTTCTCAACATTTCTGAAAGCCCAAAAACAATTTTCGGTGTAATTACTATTTATAATGTTACGGAATGTTGAACAACTAATTTCAGCTGGCCATGTGTAACGCCGAATATGCAGAGGGAGACAATTGCTCATAGATGGATAATGCGCCAATTGAGAGCTCATTCCGGCATCGGTCCTAAATTATAGTTTCATGTAATTTACAGAACAGAAAGAGGGTAATAGCACAAAATTCTTAATTCTTATATAAATATCTTTATTGACAAGCGAAAAAAAATAAATCAATATATAAATAATAATAATAATAATAATAATAATAATAATAATAATTAAATGTAAAACCACTATATATATATATATATATATATATATATATATATATATATATATATATATATAATTTTATTTTTTATTTTTTTTTCTTAAAGACTCCTCAGTTTACTTACTATATAGGACTCAGACGGTAGGTATATTGAAGTAGCTCTCACATGGTCACATTTACAGTAGTACCCTCTTCCAGCTCCTGCTCTTCTCTCCCTCTCCCTCATCAATATGATCCCTGATGAAAATTGCATGATTTGTAACGAAAACATTTGAATACAGCTGAGCTTTAAACGGTTGCTTAAAATTAGATGAACAAAGCAGTGTGAGCTGAATAATTTTGACCCCTCATTAAACATTAATTTTAATAAATGAATAATACACTGCATGTGCCCTACGTCTTAAGTAGTAGCTCATTTATGTATATAATACGTTATACCAACCCACACGGCTCATTAGAAATTACAGAATAATATGAAGACCTAAGAGCCTTTATGTTTAATGCACATTTTATTTCTGATTGACTGGTGATCAATAATGTAAACACTGGACTCATAGTTCAGTGACATTAATGCCATGGACACAATTCAAAGGTTTATTTGTATACTTAATGTGGCAGTGACAGTTAAGACTTTTATATTGTTTTAAAACAATACATTTAAATATTTTTTTTGTTGTTGTTGTTTTAATGTTTTATTATATATATATATAAAAAAAAAAACATTTTGTTCTTCTGAACATTGTATTCATCCAAAATTTCCACAAGTTTATCAATCAACATTGTTGATACTTTTGTTGTAAAAAAATAAAAATGAAAATGCAGCCTTGTGAGCATAAGTAATTATTTAAAAAAAAAAAGAAAAAAAAAGAAAATTTCCAATCCCAAGCATTTGAACAGTAGTGCAAATTACTTTGAATTATGTTCAAACATATCTGAGCTGTGAGTCAGTACAGCCAATTACTGTGTGACATCATAGATTCTTAGCTTAACACTGAACTGAACCTGTCTTACATCTGCTGATACACTGCTAGCTTGTATCCGCAACCTTCCCTGTTCTTGAAATGGGTTGCTGTGATCAGAGAGCTGACCCTGGGTCTGTACTCTGTGACCAACCAAGGTCTTCCATTGGGCCTGGCAGGATAGAGCTGTATTTTTTTTTTTTTTTTTTTTTTTTTCTCCAAATCCTTTGGGCAAATGTCACCAGGCCTTGATCTGGAAAATCTAGGGATGAGCTTTGAGGACAAAATGGAAACAGCTAACTGCTAAGACACAATGCAGGACTGATAGCATGTCACGGCCCTAATGTCAGAATGGTGTGCTCTCAGATAAGCCAAGCAGCAGCAACATTAAATGTTTAATGAAGTTTATCTTAGCGTTCACATTTTCAAAGAGCTATTCTCAGGCTTAAATCTACAACCAAGGTTATAACCCTCGGCCCTGTTACAATTAAGGCTCAATAAGGCAATATGGTAGTTTCTTCTTCTTCTTTGTGTCAGGCCTACATTGTAAGCCTACTGTTATTTAAAAAAAAATAAAATAATAATTGTATAGATTATGTTGCAGATTATATTATATATATACATAAATGGCTATTAAATTGCAATATAATAGATAAAACGTAATACTGCTTTGCAGGAGCAACATAATAGTTTCATACTAAGCAATCCAATAGATGTAAAAGTCTAAAAATGAAGTTCCCTTAGCCTCCAACAACACCGTCACAGTTTGTCAACCACTGCCTACTAATTTTAGGGATTTTAGTCTTACAACTAAACCAGTAAAACTCTGTAAATAATGTCTGCACTGAAAATCATAAAAGGACCACAAGAGTAATTTGAATTTGAAGTGGCAATTCCACCAAGAACTCTGTGATTTTGCGCTAATAACTTTTGCTTTCAATGCAAATTGCAGTCGGATGCAAATTAGGCTAATTTTAAGGAGCTTTAAGACTATCTGGCTTGTATCAGGGGAGAACATTCTCAAGGCTAATGTATCTACATTTGGTATAGACAAATGACGGTAAGAGGAATAGTCTAAATACTGACCACAGAAGGAGGAGGTTGAACATGAGGCCGTGTTTTGCAGTCTTCCTCTGCACACTCATCTGAGTATAGCCCTCGCTCTGTTATCTAAACTCTTGGTTTGGGTTTTGGTTCAGTTGTTCCATTTGAATGGTGCATTTGTACTGGCCTCTGTGCGAGATTGGATTTGGAATTACACTTCCTGTCCTGCTGTTTTTCTCCCCCGCTTCGACTGCCTGACCACAACCAACTCCAGCCCTCCACCCTTTAGTGTTATTTGGTATGCATCAATAGATAAACATTTCATATTGGTATGCAGGCTGGTACTGTAGCTACTCACATTGGTAATCTGTCTATAAAGAAGAAGAAGAAGAGGATGAAGAAGAAATCACACCTTTGCAGTTACACAGTTGCTTGCACTTTGAATTAATCAATTATACAGAGGGTGAAAAAAGTCTCTTTTCCCTTACAGCAATAAAACCAACCGTCATGCCGTTCAGTAATCCATATTATGAAGTATAATTCAATCTCTGGCTTCTTTAGAGTTTGAAAATTAATATCCAATTGTCTGTCAGTGATTTGCCCAGGCAGAGAATTAGAAATATACATTATACAGTATGGCAATTACGTTTTAAAGTTCCTGTTTTGACATACATCACAGGTCAAAATCCCTGCTGTGAAAATGAGACAAAGCAAAGAAGGCATTCATTCTGCAATTTATTTATTTATTTCCAAACATTATATATATATATATATATATATATATATATATATATATATATATATATATATATATATATATATATATATATTAGGGGTGTAACGGTTCACAAAATTCACGGTTCGGTTCGATACGATACACTGATGTCACGGTTCGGTTCGGTTCGGTTCGATACGTTTTAGATACAGCAAAATGTAAAAACATCTCAACTTTTCAGAATGCCGCAAGCGCACTGCGGGTCATGTGACAAGAACCAACCAATCAGCTTCATCCTTTCCCGTAACAACGTTGAGAGCTCAGCCAAGATGAAGGAACAGCTGATCATAGTTGTATATGGATTGCAATTTTGAAATAAATTCAGTAGCAGAGCTACTGCAAGCGATTTTTAGAGCTGCAAATCCATTTATCCTTCGCTGAAATTTCCGCGTCTCATGGAGAGAGCACGTCATTGTTGCTTAGCAAAGATATGTGAACGGCCCCTAAGGCGCTCGCTCACTCAGCACGCGCTGAAGGCTCGTTGCAAAATGTCTAATGCATTTAACAGACCAGAAATATAAGATCCTAAAATAACCAACAGGTCTGGTGTTTGGGTTGGATTCCCTGTAAGCTATAGTGTCTAAATGCTGCAGGGATAGTTTGCTGCGTGCATGTTTCTCCTTTTTTCCGTCTTTTCCCAGATAGTACTGACGCATATATCCCAGATATTCCCGCTGTTTTTTGTTTTTTTTTTTTGTAATCCCGCTGGTGTACTCTGTCATGTTGCAGATGCGACATACCGTTGTTTTTTTATCCACCACTCTCTTGCCATCACCATTATAGCTTAAAGGGAATCCAAAGTGCACCCAAACACCAGACCTGTTGGTTATTGGAGGATCTTCTCATTTCTAGTCTGTTAAACGCATTGGCTATTTTGCAACGAGCCTTCAGCGCGTACTGAGTGAGCGAGCGCCTGCTGAGTAGCCTAACATAAACATATAAGATGGTGTTTTTTTCTTCTTCGGGAGTGTCAGGGGCGTTGCCTGTTACGTTGTTTGGGTTATTGGGCTACCTTGTTGAACGCATATCATTATATTTCTTTCTCTCTCTTTTTTTTTTTTTTTTTTCAAATATAATTAATTACTCCAACGAACCGTTCGGTATACATAATGCGTACCGCGTACCGAACCGAAAGCGTCGTACCGAACGGTTCCATACGAATACGCGTATCGTTACACCCCTAATATATATATATACATACTCTGAAAGGATCTATCTATCTATCTATCTATCTATCTATCTATCTATCTATCTATCTATCTATCTATCTATCTATCTATCTATCTATCTATCTATCTATCTATCTATCTATCTATCTATTTATCTATCTATCTGTCTCTATCTATCTGTTAGAGTATCTGATTGAATAACTTTTGAATACAGTCTCTTTACTGAGTCAAGAATGCCACAATACTGAAATGACTGAGCATCAGTTTACACAGAAGATTAAATACAAAAGGACATAATTAAATAAATCTTCAACTTTTCAAGACACTTCATGTTAGTTGTATGGTTCCTTCCACAATTCGTGTAATTCATTTCTAAGCAGCTTTACAGAAAATCAAACAGTAATAAAAAATAAAAATAAAAAGTTAGTTAAGACACGACTATATGAAGCATTCTTTTAGGTGTATTTGATTTAGTTTTACTTGGCATCATAAAATGTTTAGACAGAAGGAGTTCCTGCCTCAGTCGAAATCAATGCATTCTGAAGGTCTTTTTAAACCATTTTATTTCCTATTTCTCTCATTATTTAAACAGCATCCCGAAGGCTGATCTTATTTATATATATATATATATATATATATATATATATATATATATATATATATATATATATATATATATATATATATATAATAATAATAATAATAAGAATAAATATTGTGGGAGGCAAAAACAATACTTTTCAGAAAAACACAGAAACACACAGAAAAAAATATATATATTCTCCATTTGTTTACATGAGCTCGGTCTTCTCATTCACATACAGCATATCACATACTGTATTTTCAAGAGTGATTTTAAAGATTTGTATGTTTTTTATACATATATGAACAACTTCACAGCAATCTACAATGCTGTATAAACAGCATTAAAATCATCATTACATATGATGTTGTGGGCTACCTGGGGCCCTCATTTGGCCTCCTTCTTCACCTCTTGAGCTGAGCAGGGAACACATGCACAGACGAGAGGGGGAACATATTGACTCAGAGGCAATTAACATGCTCAGTATGGAAGACAATGTGTTCAATCTGGGATGCCAGTGCTCTGCTAACACACATGCAACAATCTAAAAAATGCTCTTTCTGATGCAAGGTAGTCATGAATACACTAGTCTAAAAATGGCAATAACATTTGTGTGTTTCATCTGAATTTCATCTGAAACCCAAGTCATGCAGTATTAATTATGTTTATTGAACTTTTGATAAAAGGCAATATCTCAGTATCATACTGGTGTATTGTTGCAGATTATTCCTTAATTAACTTAACATACACATAAACATAAATAAATATTTTCTGCTTAGCACTTGGTGAAAGGGAACAGCTAACCAACAAATTAAATTAAATAAAACCACAATTGTCCCACTGACCCATGATGAATGTTGCTCCTATTATTAAATGAAGCTTGCATTCTTGTGGAGTCTCAGGGGAGAAGGTAATTAACTGAAAAGGCGCCTCAGAGTAAAACACAGAGTTGGCTTATCTGAGCCCCTACACGACTCTCTCTCGAGACCACGGGACAAACAGATTTAGAGAGTAACTACAGAATTCCCCCCAATCATTTTGCCCTAGCTAACAAGAGCGCTGCTCTGCGGTAGGCAGCCCTTGCATTGATCTGAGGGCGATTCAGATGAGGGCACACCTGCTGTGTTAGCAGTTGCCTCTAAATGCGTCCTCTTCCTGTGGCATTATCCTCATCTATTTCTGAGTCCAGGTGAAATACCAGACACATTCTAATAGCACATGGATTAAAGGTTACAGTGTGGCGAGATTACGCCCTCAGAAACATTAAAGCAATTGTGGTAGAGTATATCTGAGATGTGGGCTGAGGATGCTCATTGTTTCTTGCTCTCTCTTTCACAACAGACTGACGATTCAGAGGACTAGGTGAGAATGAGTTTTGAGATGCAATATGCTGGAAATGCAGAGTGACAATACAAAGATGATAGGTTCATTGTTGAGACTAGCCTTGCAGTACTAGACAGGGACAATGCCTCATCTGGAGGAGGAGAAAAACAATGATGCTGTTTAACCTGGTCCTGATGCACAAGGACAAATGTGTCTCCTGTGAAACAGAGGTTGATATGAAGGTGAGCATTAGAACTTTAAAGCAATGATAAAGGCAACAGATCTCTCTTTAAAAAAAAACATAATAATAATAATAATAATAATAATAATAATAATAATAATTGAGGACAAATAAGAAAATGTAGTCAATATTTCATCAGTGGATTCATGTGGATCCATACAGTACCACACATAAATCAGTAAACATAAATAATAGAAAGTTAACATAAAGCTAAAAACATCTGCATTTGTTTGAAATACAAATGTTTTGTAACTCAGTTCAGTGCATATTTGCTGAATTAATATATACATTTTATTGACCAAACTTTTGAACGGTAGTGCATGGGTGTTCATTAGAGGTTTGTTATTAAACATTCCGAAATAATTTGGCAAGACTAACAATAAAACTGTGACCTGACACAATGCATTTGACAAAAACACATATCCTACTCATAAATAAGCATAGACCGAACACATTTCAAAACCTTATTAAATAGATATGTCAGAGGATGTTTGGGCTGTCAAAATCAAACACTCCAAAATACTGTTTTCTGCTCTCTTTGTTGCCTAAAAACAAAGCCTATCGAGGGTCATTACTGTGATGTCTCCCCCTTCCATCCAGCCGCCATCAGAGGGTAATGAATCCTAGCAAAGACCTGTTTGTGTAGGTGCTCTTTATGGGATGTCAATGATATGACAGGCTTGTGCATCTGACAAATTTCCTAGGATGCCACTGACAGCCATTGCTATGAGCTAGCCTGATGGACAGCAACTAGATCTTATCGGCGAATGGCTATCAAGCGGTGCGACAAGCCTCTTTATCTCCCAGCCACACATCCTCCCCTATGACTGGGCCCTGGGCTGGAGTGGGAGAGAGAGAGAGAGGGATGGAAGGAGGGAGGGAGAGTATGTCAAAAGAAGGGAGGCAGAGGGAGGGATGGAAGAAGAGACAAACTTGTCATTTTAAAAATGTGTTTTAAAAATAAAATAAGGATGATGCATTGCCCTTGTGATAATGAGGAGACATTGAACATATGTCAGTGCAATTTCTCATGAGTACAGATGAAATTATCGTTTACAAACAAACACTCAGCGGTGACACTTCCAAGTTTTCAAAGCTGCATTTAAATTGAGATTAAAATACCTTATTTTCTAAAGATTAATGGATTGGCCTTCTGTGGATTTCAATCATCATCTGTGGATCAGGGCAAACTTAGGGTTTTACACACATTATGATAATTTATAGACCTTGGTCATCGTGATGGCCTCTGCTCTAATAAGAGCTGACTGAACCGCAGCTGCTGTCTGTAGATTAGAAGTTAAATCGCAAACAGCTGATTTTTGCTTTGAAAGCAAAGCGTGGTGATCAGTATGAGGTCAAATAGTGTATACATGACTTTAAAAGTTGAGGACATATGTTCAACAACCTGTTACACATAGAGTAATACATTTTTTTTGTTCTATTGCTACTAAATCACACAAAAGCCTAAAAGACCAACACAGCCTCATTGGAAAGACATCTCTACATAAATTTTGCAAAACTCCAAAAATGTACCAACACCCTCATACATATTAGTACATAAACACATTTTAGTATACCTTTTACACTTTTTCTGAGTGTATATACAGTGCACTGAAGTTTACAGCTGAGACAAAAATGAGTGGCACCTTTTATTTCTTATGATCACAGGTGAATATGATTTTGTCACAGGCATGTTTTTCCAATGAGCCTGGGTTGGTAAATTACAAGTGTGTCCCAATGTACATGTTCCTGAATGACAATTGCAAACATCTATAGGCAGTTCATTTCAGAGTGGGATGAGGCTGAGAAAGCTGATTGAGTGAGTAAGCAGAAGAGTGAGAGTGTGTGTGGTCCCTTGACAGAGGAGAGGCTGAGGAGCAGGACTGTGGTTAACTGCTGTTCTAAGCATGTCAGATGGGCTCTATTCCCAGGCTCCACTCTTTGTCTGCCTGTCATCTCCTCTGTCTGATTCATTACATCTGTACACAAACAACAAATCACATATTCCTTCGCAAATGAAGCACTTTTTATAGTAATGACAAAGAGGATCAATTGCATCTATTCAGATGCATCATTGCTAATCTTTTATTTCTCCCATGTTGTTAACTTATCTTTTCTTGTTGTGATCTTGTTGTTGTGGGAATGAGTGTGCTCGAAAATCAAACATCCCCACCCTGTCAGCTATTAAAAGATCCACTTGCACCTCATCTTCGCCATGCCAGTGCAGAGGGAATTTATGTCAAATTGTTCCACCGAGCGAAAATGACTGCTCATCTCAAGGGACAGGGGGTGCGTCCTGTTGCTATGGATTTCATATCATGTGGCAAAGTTTTACAATTTCACACTGAGAACATAGTTCTGTTTGACTCCTAGCAATCGTGGAACTTTGCCTCGACTTCGCATGTTAAGAGTACATAGATGCACCAATAAGATGCGGAGAACTAGTTTCTTATCATGGCTGAGAACTGATAAATGGAAAAAAATTAAATAAATAAAAAACAAGCTAAAATAAATTTTAGCCATTAAAATTATAATGACAAACTACATTAGTTAGCACGAACAATTATTTTACAGCATATATTAATTTTAATTCAATTTTAATGTCAACATTTACAAACACATTAAAAAAAAAAAAAAAAAAAAAGTTTTATCTGTTAACATTAGTTAGAACTAACGTGAACTTGAGTATTTTTTATTAACTAACTTTTATAACGGTTAATAAATTATGTAAGATTACATTTCTCATTCTTAGTTCATTTACATTTTCATTACTTAATGTTAACGGAGTACACCTTATTTAGTGTTTTCATTAATTGTTTAGTGTTTTCTTTTAGTAATTAGTTGTAAATGGACAAAAATTTTAAAACCAAAGTATATAATCATATCCTCTGACACTTTACAAGATTCAGTCCTCTTCAATAGCTGTGCCAACTGCCAAGTTGCTGGATATTTGCAGGAACTGGAACACACTGTCATATACACTGATCCAGAGCATCTCAAAGCATGCTGTGTTAGGCTGGCCATGCAAGAACTGGGATGTTTTCAGCTTCTAGGAATTATGTACAGATCCTTGCAACATGGGGCCGTGCATTATCGTGTTGCAACATGAGGTGATGGTCGTGGATGAATGGCACAACAATGGCCTTCAGGGTCTCGTCACTGTATCTCTGTGCATTCACAATATCATCAATAAAATGCACCAGTGTTCAATGTCCATATCATATGCCTGCCTATACCATAACCCCACAACCACCATGGGCCACTCAATCCACAGCGTTGATATCAGCAAACCACTCACCCACACGACACCATACACACTGTCTGCCATCTACCCTGTACAGTGAAAACCGGGATTCATCCGTGAAGAGAACACCTCTCCAATGTGCCAGATGCCATCGAATGTGAGCATTTGCACACTCATGTCGGTTACGAAAATGAGCTGCAGTCAGGTCAAGACCCCGATGAGGATGACGAGCATACAGATGAGCTTCCCTGAGACAGTTTCTGACAGTTTGTGCAGAAATTCTTTGGTTATGCAAACCGATTGTTGCAGCAGCTGTCTGGGTGGCTGGTCTCAGACGATCTTGGAGGTGAAGATCCTGGGCTGGTGTAGTTACACGTGGTCTGCGGTTATGAGGCCAGTTGGATGTACTGCCAAAGTCTCTGAAAAACCTTTGGAGACAGCTTATGGTTGAGAAATAAACATTTGATTCATGGGCAACAGTTCTGGTGGACATTCCTGCAGTCAGCATGCCAATTGCATGCTCCTTTAAAACTTGTGACATCTGTGGGATTGTGCTGTGTGATACAACTGCACATTTTAGAGATGTCTTTTATTGTGGCCAGCCTAAGGCACACCTGTGCAATAATCATGCTGTCTAATCAGAATCTTGATATGCCACACCTGTGAGGTGGATGAATTATCTCGGCAAAGGAGAAGTGCTCACTAACACAGATTTAGACATATTTGTGAACAATATTTGAGAGAAATAGGCCTTTTGTGGCCTTTTGAGAAAAAGTCTTTGATCTTTGAGCTCAGCTCATGAAAAATGGGTGCAAAAAAAAAAATTATGTTGCATCTATAATTTTGTTCAGTGTAATAAGTAAATGAATGAATGGATGAACTAAACGAACAAATAATATTATTGGTTAATATCCAATATGCTACAGATATATCATTCATCCATATCAATATTATCAATAATAAGAAATGTTTAAAATATAACATAATACATAATATAATATTTCATTGAAGTATTAATGCTATTGCAAATCATTTGAAAGAATGTCAATTCTCCCAGGTCACAGGAGTGAAGCAAAATATGATGATTTTCAGTCACATAACCCTGGTGGCCGATGATGATGATGATGATAAGAGATACAGATTGCAAAAGGGAACAACAGCAGACAGCAAACAGCTGTCTGACACAGTTCTGAATGGCTCCAACTGCAGTCAGTGCCAAAAGACACGATTACACAGCTAAAACAAAAGCAGTATGGCAGCAACACACCCCAGTCATGTGGTCTTAGGACAGCAGCCCACAACAAACAGTTCATTTCTAAAATGACAGAGAGCAGATTTGACAGTCCTGTATCTGTGAAAACAAAGGCCACTTTCACAGCAGCAGAATAAGGTGTCAGTACTGTTTAAGAGTGCTAAAATGGTCATGTTCAATGTGAACTATTGCAACCTTTCTGTGTTTGGAGGGACCTTTAGATGTGATACAATGGTCTCATCTTCAGTTCATTCATTCTTCGTCTTAGTACTTTAACTGTTTGAGATTTAATATGTATACTATAATCACTCTTAGCCGGCAGGAGCCAAGATAGTCAAGAGAACTGTCAAAAATAGATGTTAACACATGATGCAGGATAGGACTTTTTAAACTTGTTCCTCAAGCATCATTATACTTGGGGGCCACCCTTCGTGAAATATAATGGTAGATTTTTATAAAAAGACCCATTAAAAAAAAAAAAAACAAACAAAAAAATAAATGTTTTATAAAAAACTTTTTTTTTATTTATTCTTTTTTTATTTTATATATATATATATATATATATATATATATATATATATATATATATATATATATATATATATATATATATATATATATATATATTTTTTTTTTTAATTTACTTACATGGATGGCCATGATGGCATCAGGGTTCCCAGTTTAAAATCTGCTGATTTAAACTATGGAATTATTAGATTCTCAGTAATCATAGTTTTGAGAAAACACATTCACAGTCACACACACACACACACACACACACACACACACACTGCACATTGCAAAGAATAATTTAACACACAACATGAATAATGCATATCCGTCTCAGCCACTGCTGAGCTCTTCATTTAGTGTGTCTGGTAAGAAAATAAAACGCAATGATTACAGTGAGACCTCGGATTCTCTGGGTTAGCTCAGCACCTCATTAAATCATGCGGAAAATGAACCTGCCAAACTACTGGCTCTGCAAGGCTCACATTGGTCTCCTCTACTCCTAAAACAACTGCAGTCAAAGACAGATAAAAGCCCCACGATTAAAGGACAGCATCAAAAAGCTTCACTGTAAAATTTGATATACTGTACATGAATGATAAATTATTCACATGCATATTACTGATGAAATGTATTAAGAGCCATCAAAACTGCTAGTAAAACTTTTACGTCGTAAAGTCTGCTTCCAGAACTCTCTCCTCGCAGTCAGCCTCTTTTATTAAAAGCTTGGCACTTCTTGTACTCAGACTAGTTTATTAGTTCTCCGAGGCTTGGTTAGCACTTTAGAGCCAACAAAGACATGAGAATAAAAAAAAAAAAAAAAAAAAAAAAAAACATTTCCCCATGACCTGCGCATCTTCTTTGAATTTGCTCAGTGGGTTAAAACGGCTGCATTTGACCATCCATGTGAAAAGCACTTCTAATTGCCCTTTATCTTTTGACATAAGCAGTGGAATGCAGAATGAGCGCTGGATGTGACTAGATAATGTCAATTAACACTGAGTTAGTATTCATAGAAACAGTAACATTGTATTGCATTCATATTGGCGGACTTATCTAGAGTTAGCAAAAGTTCCGTACCCTGCCTCAAACTTTTCACATTTATCTTTTCATTAATTCCAGACATTTCTCGAAGACGATTGTGCCGATAGGAAACATTAAACTTCTGGCTCATGCCAGATTACCACTATCATCACTATCTCTTTTTTTCCTTGACAGACTTTTCTATGTAGGATGAACAAGTATGCAAATTTTATTTAATTTTAGATATGGGAACATTTATCTTTCCACACCCTTCAATGGCGAGGACCTCTGGCTTTCGGGCTACTTTGAGGAAATAAAGTGGATTTAAGGTTAAGGGACGGTGGTTGCTCTCCATCTCTGTCTCTTTCTCTCTTTTCTTTCCCATTTATCACTCTCTTTCTTTCCGAAGGGTCCAGGTGCTCCTTTGTGTGAAAAACCTACTAAAGGACTCCCATGATATGCAGCCAGGAACCTTTCCAATCACTTCCATGCTGTTTAATGGTTTATAACTTCACTTCATATGTAAATGTAAACTTTCAGTTGAGAATGAGGTTGCAGCGTCATGGAAAATGACCTTGGATGAACAGGAATTCATACTCGGAAATGACCAGCAACAAGAAACACAAAGACTGTGCTAGATATTCACCAACCGTTCATGCAAGCTTTGCTTCAAACACACCAGCTTTGTTTCTCATTCCATCTGGATAGAGAAGAGGCCTGATAAGTACAGTATGACACAATTTAGCTGTCGTGTTGTGGATCTCAGATTGGTCAATTACACTTGGAAACATGGGAGAAATAGCGCTTTCGCACCAGTGTACAGAAGGCAGATCTATGTCCGTGGAATGATCCACCACAGACATCTCTAAGCCTGTCACAAGCTGTTACAGCTCAGACTGAGTAAACATGAACACTATTAAACAAATGAAGTACTTGATGCTGCGAATTTGGAAAGAATGAGAGATAAACGTTACAATAGGCCATGATGATTTGTGTTGTCTATGTGGCAGACCAGATGGAGACCGGATTTAAACACTTCTAATGCTCTGGCATTGTCATTGCTAAACAGAGTATTAGCATGTCATGCATAATAACAACTGCTCCCACCGGCATGAACAATGTTTATCTCTGAGGTCTGCATGAGAATGTGGCATTGAAACAGTTCGTACACTTCAAGGGTAAACTACTCCCCTCCGCTGCAGCTGCACTGCCTTCAGCATTCCAGTTTTCACTCTTGCACTTTTGACCTTTTCATCCAGACGCTATGGTTGATGTCTATTCATTATGCCTGTAAAGGTCTCTTAAAGTGGTAATCACTTCTTCTAACTGGTGTCACCTGCTCAACTGTGCATGTGCAGCTTTCATAAGTAACACAATATAATATATATACACTGCTTTCTGTAATACTTCATTCTGATCGGTCAAAAGGTGTACTTTATTTCAAGAGCAACTGGTTTCCCATATAGCTGTGCTAGTTTCATGTCATACACCAAGTAATTAAATTATTTAAGCTCAAAACAATAAATCATGTCTTTGGCTTTGCAATTGATCAGCTGTGATTTATTTTGCTATAAGGGACTGATGACCATATATAATTCTTAAAGCTGCAGTCCAAAAATTTTGGTTTTAGAAAAAATACACAAAATCAGTATTTGAGCAAGTACATAAAAACCCAGTGTTCAAGGCAGTGTTCATCTCTTTATCTGATTCACAATGGTAAATTTGAAATAATGGGTTCAAATCAGAGTAGTACTGGTAGGCTTCCATGGGAAATACAAGCTTGCCGCCATTCATATTCACTTTATACATATAAAGTGTGTATACATACAGAAGGAGTCTTGGCTAGTAGGCTATATCCACACGAGGATCTTGCAGGTGGCTGATCTTTTATAGATATTTCTCAAAGGAGCTGGAATGATTCAACATATCGGTTTGATGGCGGAATATAATTCAGAAAGACACTCATCAGTGACAACAGAGTCACTAGTAGTCTACAGGTAACGCTAACACACACTAAATGCTGAATGTTGTTTACATTAACAATTTGAGAACGAGGTATAACAAAAATAATTTGCATGGTTTGATGTCATATGAGCTAAGCTAAGCCATGGCTTTATTTAATCACTATTGGCAGTGTATATTGCAATGCTTTCTCTCTCTCTCTCTCTCTCTCTCTCTCTCTCTCTCTCTCTCTCTCTCTCTCTCAGTTGGTCAAATAAAAGTGGAAGACATGTTATAACGTGTTCAAATGACATTTTATTTGGGTCATACTTTCAAGACATAGAATCTGTGATTCCAGGGTACAGTTAATATCCACACCATTGCGGTGACTGACAGCCATACATACTTTTCAGAACATTAGATTAATCTGCATTGAAAACCCTGCTGATGCACAACCCACGCAAAAACGATAATTACAAAAATAACTGCATTTGCAGATTTCAAACAGAGATGGCGACAAAGAAGATCTTATGTTGATCTTTACTTTTAACAACTTTGAGGCATAATATCCTGCCATCTAAATATTTATCTCCATATTTCTATGTTAATGGTGAAATACTGTTCTCATAAACCGATTTCAAGCTGATGAAGCGCCTGCCATGAGAGGCTTGGCATGACATGCATCAGCACCATCTCAATTTCTGTCCAGAAGGTGATTTACAATTCATATTTCTTTATTAAATAACTTACAAAATAACTTGAAAAATTAGCCTTTTTAATCATGTAGATTAAAAAAAGGGCCATTCTCTTTTAGGAGAAATCATATCCATTCCCACTCCGGAATTGATCATAAAATACACAGAGGGACATGTTCAGACATGTCAAACTAGAGTACAAGAAAATAAAACAGAGAGAGATATTAGTAATAAATTAGTGTGGATGAAGCAATGAGAGTAATGCCTTTCTAATGAGGAGCTAAATACTGCGGTAATTCTTTAGAAAGCATTTAATGGCAGTTATTACTATTAGCAACCAATTAAATTAGAGACATTGGCAAAAACAGAGAGTGTATTCACATCCTATAATATGGCCGTGCCCTTCTTGGTAGAATATTAAGACCCACGATGGGTTCAGCACAATTAGCCTTTAATTAAAGCTTGTTAGTCGTCTTTAAGCAATGTTAAATAATATATTTCTGAATTTATCAAGAAGACATCTGAAGATACAGTTTTATGAAATTTCCAACATAAATTTTGTATCTAGAATCGCAAGATCCTACATGTTCTTTTGTGCATCTTTTTGCATTCAGTTAAATAGGACATACGAGAGCCTGTGAAGTCTTTGTAACAGCAGTTCAGGAGATGCTCTCTCTTGTCGAAAGATGAGATGCTATTTACTTAATTCTGCCAGTGAGATGGTATGACTGACAGATTAATGGAGAGGTTTTTGACAGTCAGCCTTGCCATCACAGTGTGTGAGACTGTCTGAAATGAAAATTAGACAGCACTACTCTTCCGCATCCATATCATTTCACAGGTAATGCCAATGATAACTAAGAGACTTTCTTTGAAGATACTGACTAATTACTCTGTGCCATAGCTCTTTTTGTTTAAAAAATAAATAAATAAAAATAAACTAAATGGCTAATTAACTTACATGGGGGCTGTGCAGTTACTTTTTTTAGAGGAATCACAAAACACATCAGAACATACTGTGGCACTTGTTTCCAGTTTGAATGAGCACTTAACATTTCACAGAGGGTGTGTACTAAGCACTATTCGGACGGGACTAGTTTTCTAAACTACGTTTGAGTTTCGATTCTTACCACCTGATGTCTGTGATTTTCATGTACCAATTCGGACGGGACTAGTATCTCCGTGTTCATTACAGAGGTGGGAGGGTCTGATTTGTGCATCTGGGCGTCACAGAGATCACGCGCTCTGTATGCGTGCATTTAATTCATTCAGAATGATTGCCTTAGTATTATTACACAATAAATACTAAATGGCTAGTATAGCAAAACCATGTTAATGTGTGGTTCCTTTAGTTTAACTTGTTTTTCTTTTTCTTTTTTTTTAATTAAATGTAATTAAAACATTATGTAACTGAGTACATAAATGAACGTGAGTAATCTTACCTGATGCTGATATTATAATAGCCGGTATTAACAGTTTACGCGATATTGCTCTTGATTTTATTATTTGTATTATTTTTTTTATTATTATTTATTTGCCGCTAAGCAAATATATCAAACATGCGCACGGTAAGAGCATCTACGGTAATTCACGTTGGCCAAAACACACAAGGAAACGCGTTGTGAAATAAAATATCACCGGCAATCACAGACATTCGCATTCAGACGGGATTAGTTTTCTCAGAGGATCACTGAGTTTGCTGAAAAACGGTAGGTAATTTGCTCTGGAATTATTACAGAGGTTGTGTGAGAAAAACACAGACGTGGCAGATTCGGACAGGATTAAAATCACCAAGTACGTCTGTGAAATGCAGATTTCTCTAACGACCCCCTGTAAAACTAGTCCCGTCTGAATAGGGCTCTAGAGTGAGAGCGCAGCTTCACATAGATTCAACAAGGTGTTCTGAAAACATTCTTCAGAGACTGTGGTCCATATTGACATGATAGCATCACGCAGTTGCTGCAGATTTGTTGGCTGCATATCCATGATGCAAATATCATGTTCCACCACATCCCAAAGTTGCGTTTATTGGATTGAGATCTGTTGACTGTGGAAGCCATTTGAGTAAAGTGAACTCATTGTCATGTTCAAGAAACCAGTCTGAGATGATTTGAGCTTTTGGTGCATTATCCTGCTGGAAGTTGCCATAAGAAGGTGGGTACACTATAGTCATAAAGGGATGGAAATGGTCAGCAACAATTCTCAGGTAGACTGTGGTGTTTAAACAATGTTCAGTTGGTACTAAGGGGCCCAAAGTGTGTCAAAAAAAATATATAAAAATCCCTCACACCGTAACACAACCACCACCAGCCTGAACTGTTGAGAGAAGGCAAGATGGATCCATGTTTTCATGCACTTTACACCAAATTCTGACCCTACAATCTTCTACTGTCCAATTTTGGTGAGCCTGTGCAAATTGTAGCCTCTGTTTCCTGTCTTTAGCTGACAGGAGCCGCACCCGGTGTGGTCTTCTGCTGCTGTAGCCCATCTGCTTCAGGGTTCGATGAGTTGTGCATTCAGAGATGGTATTCTGCATATCTTGGTTTTTAGAAGTGTTTATTTGAGTAACTGTTGCCTTTCTATCACTTGTGACGAGTGGGGCGGGGCCGAGGGATGTGGGAAAGGGTGAGGCCAGGTGTGGTGATTGGGAAATGAGCGACACCTGCGACCCACCCCCGGTCTCGAGGAGAAGGAAGGATATAAAACTGGAGCGATGACAGAGAAGGACGAGAGAGGACCAGGCCTGGGCTTTTAGTTGTGTTTGCTTTTTAATTGTGCGCATCAGTCGTCCGTGAGGGGCTGATGCGCTGTTTTGTGTTTATTTTTGTAATTAAAGTTTCATTGGGTTGTCTGCCAGTCCCCACCTCCTTCTTCCCGATGATTAGGAAGTTTTTATTATTACACACCTCTAACCAGTCTGTCCACTCTCCTCTGACCTCACTCTGACATCAACAAGGCATATTCGTTCACACAACTGCCTCTCACTGGATATTTTCTCTTTTTCAAACCATTCTCTGTAAATCCGCTTCACGTGATCTAGGTCACATGCGATGCTTAAAATACCTTAGACATGTGTAAGAAACCTTGGTTCTTGTCTCAAAGCCCATCGCTGGGGGCTCCTTGTCATCATGTAATGCTAGTGAAGGGCACCTCCCTCAATGGCTGGGGAGCGGCCATGAGTGGCCACTCTTCCTGAGGTCTTTGTGAAGTTCATCATCTAACATGGCACATCAACTGCCTGGAGATTTTGGCCGTGTTTCAAGCTCTAAAACACCTCCTTCCTGACCTAAGGGGACATCATGTGCTTGTCCGCAGTATGTGTTTCCAATGCAGTTTAGTATCGCTAGAGTGGGCAGGATTATTCACATGTCGTTATTGTTGCACTGCCTCTACTGTCGCGACTCCTGAAAAACTTTTTCATTCTGTGATGCTCCATCAAGCTCTGGCTAGATCTGCTTCTCTGCTATCAACAAGAGGAATGTCTGTACTTCTACAACAGACAATGAAACAGCCATTTTTGGGTTGATAAAAGGTAAACTCATTTAAAACAGTTGCGTTCTCTTCTTCGCTGGCTGTGCTGATTTAAATCTAGTGGTTCTTTTGTGTTTGTGTCGCAAGTTCAGTTACACATGTAGTGATGATTGTCTCCTGCCAATCCATGATCAGCAGAGTATACATGTCACGTTTTGATAATGGGATGGTTCACTTGGAAACTCAACTGAAGTGGTACAAAAAAAGTACCAAGTACTATACCCCCAAAAGTGAACCGTACCCAACTGCACCGTGCCGTACCATGCAGTGGAAAAGCACCATAAGAGCAGTCTACATCCCTGGGCATCTCAATCAGGGAGCAGAAACCCTTTGAGACAGGGGCTGAGACCTGGGGAATGGAGGCTCCACCCAGAGGTGGTGGACCATCACACTGGCCTACGAGTCCTCTGGCCCCCTGTCACTGATGGGGGTCAGAGCACACTTGACCTGAAGTATGGCGGCTTTCAAAGCCTTATCAGTGGGTTTGGCCCTACAGGATGTTTGTGCTGTCGCGGGTTGGTCCACTCTGCACACATTTGTCCAGTTTTGAAGTTTGGATCTGAGACTGGTCCAAAGTCGGAAGTCGTGGCCTAATGGTTAGAGAGTCGGACTCGCAATCGAAGGGTAACCCATCCAAAGTGCACGTACACACACAGTAGTGAACACACACACCATTAACACACACCTGGAGAAGTGGGCAGCAATTTATGCTGCAGTGCCTGGGGAGCATTTGGGGGTTCAGTGTCTTGCTCAAGGGCACCTCAGTCATGGTATTGCCTGCCCAAGACTTGAACCCACAAACTTAGGGTTATGAGTCAAACTCTCTAACCGTAAGGGCATGACTTATGCTTCTTTTCACCCCGCTCATGACGTCTCTCACTTGTCTATTGTACAGATTTCACACATGCTTCAGTACGTGGGTCTCGCCAGTGGCGTTCCCAAAGCATTCGTTGCAAGCGTCCCATTCCCTTTTAGAAATCATGGTTACAAATGTAACCTTGAGATGTTTTATCTGACTAGTATCATAGCACAAGGGAAAGCAAGGTGTGAACAGAATAAATTTGTGCGATGGCAGCTGAGAAATGAGAGCTAGTTTACCTCAGAGTCTGTGGATGTGGCAAGTTAAGAGTTCTGCAAAAATTATTTCATGAGATTTCATGAGCTGTCTGCTAATGTGACCTTTTATCATTAAAAAAAACCCTTGACAGAGATCTTTAGAAAAAAAAAAGAGAAACAAAGAGAGCAACAACAAACCTTCTCTCTGTGTGTAACAACACATTTACCATGACATTAAAATTCAGATGCAAACCTCAGGTTGAAAGTCATAACTTCTTTTTGGTATGCAATAAAAAGCTCCTTCTGACTGAAGCCAATTTCTGTTGCTATGAAATATATTTGGAAATGTGTTTTATTGTATTTTATGTTGCACTTGACACATCTGGAATCCAAAATGTTTTACCAGTGATTTACACATCCTTCAGCAGGTGGACGGTGCCCTGGCCATGGAGGGTGATAAATTCAAATCTGTTCAAGGTAATGCTCACCTTTTTACTGCCTGCAAATTGTATGACAAGGTGCTTACTGAATGACAATTAGACTTTTATGATTTCATGTCAGTGTAAATTTAATTGCTTTACTGTAGCAACTTGTCTCCACATTCAAATTATACTGCTGCGGGCAGGAGGACAACTTGATCTATATGCTTGAAAAGGGCTATCACTAAAATAAAACCTCAATGAAAGACTTATGATTATTATTTTTTTTTATATACAAGTGAATTTAGGCAAAATGACATTACACTACTGTTTGAGAATCTATATCATAAATGAGAAATAGGACGTTTTTGATAGTGCTTCCTCCGCACAGTGCATTATTTTCTTAACTTTGTGGTTTATTATTTTAAGCCTTATGGGATGTGGTAACACAGCCTTCTCACAATATATTGCTTTACTCATCAATCGTTTTTGCCGCTCAGAAATATTCACGCAATCATGCACAAAGCACCTTATTGTATTTGTTTTCCATCCAAATGTTATTACACTTTCATATAGCAGTACTTTTAAATTAAAAAAAGTGTACAATACACTACTTTTGCATGAATTATTAGTTTTGTGCATAACAATCCGATTAATTCCAAATAATCGCAGACAATCATGCAATCAATCGTGATTATTATTTTTTTATTATTCAGCAAGCACACATTAAATTGATCAAAATTGACACTGTATACAGTAAAGACTTTTACATTGTTGCATCATAAAATAAAGTTAGATTATCCTTTTAGAATGATATATGATACACAAAACTGGAGTGTTGGCTGCTGAAAATCTAGCTTTGTCATCACAGGAATAATTACATATCACAATAATTCAGTAACGTCACAAATAATAATAATAATAATAATAATAATAATAAAGTGGTTGGCAGTGAGGAGTCTGGGTGATGGAGGGATACTGAAAGACTAGAGTGAATGAAGGTAACTATGATTATTTATAGTGGTTATATTATAGTGGCTGGGTTGATTATCTGTGATTATCCTTCCGAAATTTTACTTATTAGAAAATTTAAGTAAATCATTAGGGTTTTAATGGTTAATTTTAAGTAAGCATTAAATGATGACAAAAAATAAAATAAAATAAAAAATAAATAAATATAAAACATTAAATGCTAAAACAATATATACCCCATATCTACCATTAATGATAAAGGTACCGATATATGCCTCGGTATTGTCCATCTCAAAAGTTAAGTAAAGACTAAAGAGATACTTTGTGCATTTATTATATACTCCTCAAATGCAATAAAAATGCACTTATACAGCCAATTAAGAACTGCAGTCCAATAGAAGAAGCGATCTCTAAGAATAGTCCGAAGACCGATGGGAGTTAGAGACCACTTCCAGTCTTTTTATGTTCATCCCATGCTGAACAAACCAGACAGAAGAAAATATATTAATATCTACAGAATCTCACATCTATCATTCTGTGTTGCACACAGAGGAGTATGAATGTTCTAGTAAGTTCTCCTCCTCCACAGCATCCTCCTTTATTAGATAGAGCTGCTCAGGTATACAGCTGGGAGGGGAAACTGGGACTGATTCAATCTGCTAACCTCTTGTGTTAGCCTGCTGTTGATAGGAAGTCAGGTCAGTCATCATGCCCTGAGGTCCTGGCCTCACTAAGAGAGTTAAAAAGCTATCCTTCTGTGAGACCTCAGCCTAAATCTCATCCACTGCACTGGCCTCTCTGACTCAGATGTGCTTATAAGTGATTTCTTTATTGTACTTTTATTGTAGCAATTATAGTAAACTTGTAGTGAGTTCTCTGGGATTATTTATCAACCGTCTCTCTGCAAAACAACCGCTGTGAACTGGATAGCACTGCAAGTCTGCGACCGAGAAGACAATTTCACTTAAGTTTTGCTGTTACCTATAAATATTTCTGACAGGACTATGGAAAGGAATGGGTAATCATCTTACATGGCATAATCAACATATACCAGCAATGAAATCTCTCTCCATTTTGAGAGTAAACTTTTTGGTTGAAAAGTGAGGTTTCATAGCCACTTGCAGCTGTTTATATCAAGCAGAAAATTACTGATTAGTATCACATATTTAAAGCAGTGAAGCAGTGACCCCGAGGAGGCTGGGACTGCACAAGAAGAGAGCCTCCATACTGATAGGAATCAGCTTGGATGATGAGTAATCGTGCACACAGAAACATTCAGGCATTTCTAATTGGATCCAGAGGACTGTTGTTTCAAAGGTGTGAATGAACCTAAACCCATGTGACAATTTCGCAGTCTTAGAGGTATCTTCTGTTTCACAGCAAAAGCGATAGTGTTTTAACATTTGGCATAATGACAGCATTTAACTTTTTATCTATTTATTTATTTTTTTTTCATGAGCTACTTGTCCAAATTAGGAGCCACACTGTTTGAAAAATAAGCCTGGAATCAAAGAGTGCAGCTGAAAGCAGATAAATGGAGCTGCAGCTGTCTTGTTAATTGAGCAGCAACATGCTGTCAAAAATGACAGACCAATATCGCTCTCATTCTACAGTTTTATTTCTGTTTTCATTGAGTAGCATTTATTTAAATATGTGCAGCTGGAATATAAAACTCACCTTGTCTACACAGTTAACTATGATACAATTAATCAGCATTTTAGGCAAGCATCCAAACTCTAGTTGACACGCAAAATATTCCAGGCGTATACAAAAATAGAAAGGCTGTTGTTACATCTGCAACTTAAGTAGTAGAAACAGCAAAGGAAAAAACAAAACACATCAACTATAGCCATTATTTAATTAATCATAACACACTGCAAAAGCATTTTGTTCTTCTAAACAACTGTGTATTTGTCTTATGTAAGTCTTGCATTAAAAAAATTAACTGGTAAAATTAGGAATTTGAAGTGGCTTGAATACTAAAGAATCAATAATCCAGTGTTTTGAAAAGTCTTTTGAAAAGTCATCAGGCAGAGAGGATATATCTACTGCAACAAACTTCAGAAACTGGAATCATATTTACTTTTAATAATTTACGTTATAAGTCATGGTACATAACAACAACATCGCCATCCAGACAAATTCATTTCCTGGGATTCCTGATACAGCTTCAAGACACAGAAGTCGCTATAGGTATATTTGAACTGTTACTCTTTTTGGTAGTGTTTTGTCTTTGATAAAAATATAGGCTTGCATGCCTTCAGCAAAGACTCATTATTAATAATAATAATAATACAATTATTATTAATAATAAAAGTATGTTTTTATTCATGACATATTAAACAGATTAATGTGGTGCAGTGTGTCTGGAAAACAAATGTTTTGTACAAGACAGAGATGCTGAGAGGCGAAATAAATAAATAAATGAAATACAAAAAAAAAAAAAAAAAAAAAAAATAAGTAAATAAATAAACCAGGCAGCCCTCAGGAAAACATAAACTACTGTAAAAAAAAAAAAAAGAATAATAATAAAAAAGTCTAGTTCTACAAAAGTTTTCAGCTGATAGTTAAGCTTCACCATCACATGAATAAATTACATTTTAAAATTTACTAACATAGAAAACTCTTATTTTAAGTTGTAAGATACTGTTTTTTAATATTAAATAAATGTGAATATAAAAGATAGATAGATAGATAGACAGACAGAGGCAGACAGACAGACAGACAGATAGATAGACTTACTGATCCCCAACACACTTTCTAAACAAGGAGGCAAACATACTATATATATACCCATCTTATTTTCTGGATGGACACCAAAATGGTCCACACTGTAACTGTGTTTATTTACAGTATGTATTGTGTCCATGTAAAACATGAGAATGTAGACACAGAGTGGAAGAAATAATCTGACAGGAATTAAATGAAGCCACACTAGTTTAAACAAGCAGGCTTGCTTTGTACCTCAAAGAAGAGCTGTGATGTGACATCTGACATGACAGATGATCCTGGAGAATTAATTATTTTTCTCGTTAATAAACAATATGCGATAAAGCATATATTTGTCAAACATGTCACAACAGTCATTTCAATCCTCAGATTTGTTTGATGTGCCACATCTGAAAACCAGCTGTAAACAAAATATATGGAGGGCAAAGAAGCATAAAAATATAATTTAAGCACATTTTGCTCAAGGTGTTTAGCTAAACTCATAGCAGAGACTGGCAGGATTACCTCTAACTTGTTGGAAGAATTTTTTTTGAAGCACAATAAAAGTAGCTCGAAATGTCAGTGCATCAGGCTTTCTTTTCTGAGCCTTATTCTCAAAGCACAAGAGAAAGCCGACATCAATGCACAGTGACGTGGCAGACACACATATGGAGTCTATTACTTTCAACCTCCTCCACCTCACCAAAATACAGACTGTGTCGCCACGCTAACCAATTCTCATATGCCAGAAAAAAAGCACAAAAATACATTTCAGCCTGCCAGCAGTCATGTGGTCAAGCTCCTTCAAAGAAGAGAGAAACCACACGGATACTGAGAGCTCCATCCACAAACACACACTGCTAAATGCACAGCTGCAAGTGTACTGGGAGTGTCGCCCATTTGCTTCTGAGGACTGCAAGATAGCATTTGCTGATTAGCAAACAGAAATGTGGAGTTAGATCTGGGCTTAATTCAAGTGAAAACAAATTTACTTATTTGATCAAGATCTTTGTTACAACAGTATAAGTAGTAAGTCTAATTTACATATCTTGCCTTTGGCACCAGGAGTGTTAACAAGCCTCTTTATTCAACCTCACCTCAGAAAAAAGACCTCACGTGAAGTGTGTCTAATATTTCTAATGAGAAAGGGAATGAACTTGCAGCGAGTTTTATGATTAGAATTAATAATCTGAAATAACGAGATGACTGCTCCATTAATATTTCAAATAATAGCATCGTACAGAATACGTAAACAACAGAGGGATGCACTGCGCAAAGGATAATTGTCATTTCTAATTTTCTGCCCAGACAAGACAGAACGAGCGTTCAAGACAGTGATGCTTGGATGCTTGGCAGACCTTCCTGTCTCACTGCATAAATGTGGTGTAGTCCAATTAGGTCTCAAGAACAGACGCAGTCACACGCACACGCACACACACACTTAGCGGTTAAAAAGAATGAACCGTCTGTGAGTCATCAGGTGTGCACAGAGACTTGAATCTCTTTTCTGCTTAGAAAGACTGAGACTGTCAATCCTCCACATCACAGTGAGACTTCTGCCACTTCACAGGAGGTTCAGAGTGGCAGGAGCAAATCTGTGTATTTTCCGCATATAAACAGCAATGGAGTTGCAGCTAACTTTCCACACTAACCTTTCGTTTTCTAAAGAATACAGCTATTAAGGTCAAAGTGGAGGAAAACCAACATCTGGGTTGAGAAGACATGGATGAAGATGAGGAGGGCTGAGATTTTGTCTTTTGTGACTCTGCACAGTGCTATTGGTAAACAACATGGAGGACCTGGAGGAATGAATAAATGCTATTTTCCATTTACCTGCACCAGTGAATCCATGAGAGATGCAGGATTGGATGGAGAGCAGAGTGACATGAGGCATATAACTGCTAACGCAGAAGCTGAGGCAAGGGATACCCGGCCCTCTCAATCCCTCTTTCTCTCGCTCCTGAAAAAAAGAAAGAAAAAAAAAAAAAACCCTGAAATAAAGCCCAAAGAAAAGCTCCACACTGTGCTCAGAAGGGCTCCGGCACCGCAATCAAGCATTTCTGTGTAGCCAAGGATCAGAATGGAAAATTTGGGATGAAACACGGTTTGCAGTGTGCTATTTATTGAAAGATTAGAGGACATCTACGCAAACAGAGAAGCCTTGCACTTGGGTATTTGCATTTATTTTCAGCTACCATTTGGTGTTCAAATGAAGAGAAAAAAGAAATGCGTGAAGGGCTATAATCATGGGAACATGGGTATAATTTTAAGCTTTAAATTCTATGCACTCGTGCATTTGAACTATTCAAATAAAAAGAGACATGTTTTTTTTTCTGTAAAATAGACTTGCTTTGACTTGAATGAGAAAATAACGATTGCGGTTCATTAGGGTTGCAGTTGTTATGTTGTCCGCTGATTGTGTGGCAAGTACCTCTCACCCAAATTGACCTTGCCCATCTGTTGCTCAAGAATAAGGCCTATTTATGGTCAGTAAGACATTGCAGTTTAGATTTTCCGCCTCTGTTGTGAAAAAATAAAATAAAATAAAAACTGGCAAAAAACTGCATGTCCTCTTTCTTGTAAGCTTGTTGTCTCATTCTCAAGTACGCACACAAAAGCACACATGCACACTTCAGATTACGACTAAAGCAATGAACAAGATTGATCCCAAAACATCAGCTGTAGCTGCATGCCAACAGTACCAATAATGCCCCTTAACACACATTCATATTAATTTTTGGCCTTTTGCAAATATAGAAAAGCAATCACAAAAACAATTATCCAGTAGGATATGATAAAGTAGGCAATTTCATGCCCTACTGCCTGTGTTGTTGGGTGCTAGTCAAGCTGATTTGTAAATCACAGCCGTATATCATCTTTATTCTTAGTTTTACTTCCTAAACTCCCATACTGTACTCTGCTATGAAGAAATAAATAAATAAATAAATAACTAAAACTCGTTGAGAAGTGCTTATTTTACATACTGTATTTCATACCATATCATTTCAGTATACCACAAAAAAAAAAAAAAAAAAAAAAAAAAACTTCTTCATAATGAAAACAGGAATGCTGGTATACATGCCCTGTCGGCAAAATCATTTTAGTTTCCTAAATCCCAAATGTTCCATGGTTGAATATTAGTCCATTTTATATTAAAGACACCAACATGATTCCTAAAAATATTGCCCAAGTAATGATTTATGGACTGGTTTTCTTTCTTTCTTTAACACACCAACTTTTTCAAGCAAAACTGGAGAAGAGAAGAAAAAATTATATATATATTATACACATTTAACTGATGAAAAGTGACAGTAAAAACATTTAGAATATTACAAAATAATTGATATTCTTTGATCTGTAAACACGTAATAAATTACTACAGGTTCCAGAAAAATAAAAATAAAATAAAAAATGTTTCTTGAGTTCCAAATCAGCATATTGGAATGATTTCTGAAGGATTCTGTGACACCAAAGAGTAGAGTAATTGCTGCTTAAAAAAAAAAAAAAATTACATTTTAAAATATTTTGATTATATACGGAAATTGTAATAACTGTAATACAGACTATTCCAGTCTTACTGTACAGTTTTACTGAAAAAATCTTACTGACTTCAAACTTTTAAATGGTAGCATATGTGACAGATAATATGCAGTATATACATATGTATACTTCCCATTTTTGCCTCAACATTTCATAATTTCAAATTGAATGAAACTTCTAATAATGTATGGACGTTATTTCCATTCAAGCAGAAGACGTTGTGATACATACTGTATATAGGAATTATCACTAGAGGTCTCTGACTGTTAGAGAGCACTGTGTATCTAGAGTCTGAACTGTACTTTTTGTGCTGTACAGTATAATAGTGGTTCTGAGCTATTTGCTTTCTCTTTGTCCCCCATGGAGACATCTCCTTCTCTTTCCATAACACTTTTTTTTCCTTCTGCAATTGACATATTAATAGGAGCAGTCTCATGCTGAACATGGCCAAGAGATAGTCTGAACATACTTTAAGCTGTTAAAGTGATTTTATAAAATCAGTTTAATTCTCAATTAAAATTATGATTGTGTGGACAATTTCATAAAGAGTACTGTAATTAAACTGGTGCAAATATTGCTTCATGTGTAGTTTACAGATGTGTACAGATCAAAAATACAATCTACATACTAATGTGTTATGTCACACCTATTAGGACAGTCTTCAGACTAAGCTAACATACCCACCAACATTCAGCAATGGCATGCATTCCTGTGTACAGTATATATTATCACAACATGGCACTATGATGAGTGGGGCGGTTGGAGTAATTGAAGATGGGCGACACCTGCACCACTCACTGGTTTCGAGTCCTGCGGAGGAGCTCCAGAAGAAAAAAGGGAGGAGTAACGACAGTGCAGGACGAGGGAGCACCAGGCCTGGGTTCTATTTTGTGTTTATTTTATTATTAAAATTTTATTTCAATGTTCGCCGTTTCCTGCCTCCTTCTTCCCGTACTATGAACTGTTCTTCTTCTTCTCCTAAGTGGATCGCATTTTTGAGGGGCTAAACATGCTCCAAAACTCATGAAACTCTGCACACGCATCAGAACTGGCGAAAATGGACATCTGATATTGGTTTCAGAAGTGGGTGTGGCAAAATGGATCAATACTGCCACCTATAAAATTCAGATGAAGTGCCCCTCGAGCTGTTTCACATACATGTACAAAACTCGGTACACACATGTAACACCAATACCTAAAAAAAATACTCCTTGTACAAAATCTGAAACCAAACAGGAAGTGCGTTATTTTGCCTTTGCTGTATGATATTTGGACAGTTTTGTCATTTTCAGGCCTCGTACTTTAACTCCTCAAAAAGGTTTTAATCGGATCACCTTCAGATTTGCTGAGTGCAATCATATGGTTTTGCGAAGATCTTGAGTTTTTGTCTAAGGGCGTGTCTTATGGGCGTGTTTGATAAGAGTCCTGGTCTGAAAATATTTACATGCCAATATTCCGTTATAATCATAACACCACCTAATGGCAACAGGAAATTAATTGGTTTACACTAACTTAAACATGCAATGTCTGATCTGTCCCAAATGTTACATGTTTGGTAAGAATATTGGCCTGAAGACATCTACAAGTCAATATTCAGTTATAATCCTAGTGCCACCTGTTGGCAACAGTCAATTATATGGTTTAAACTAACTTAAACATGCAACGTCCAATCTGCCCCCTAAAAAAACTTCACATGTTTGGTAAGAATATTGGCCGGTAGACATCCATACATTAATGTTCAGTTATAATCATAGCCCCACCTGTTGGGGAACAGGATATGTCATGCTTTACAGTAACTCAAACATACCATGTTTAATCTGCACCAGACTTCACATGTTTGATAAAAGTCCTGGACTGAAGACATCTACATGCCAACATTCTGTTTTAATCATAGCATCACCAGCTGGCAGCAGGATGTTTGGCACATATAAAAGACATTTGGCACATATAAATGAGTTTGACAGGTTCCACCTATATTTATCACTTTAAATGTATATTGCCCACCATTTGCTGTTTTTTTTTTTTTTTTTTATCTACCTGGTGGTGGTGAGCCCGGATGCGAGGGCCCTTTCATCGCTGCTTGCAGCTTTAATTTAGATTTAAACTTCATTGACTATAAACTAATGTGCAGAGACATTGCTGAGTGATACCTACTGCCAGCCAAAGACTTTAATGAGCACTGTCTGCATCTCCAGTCATTTCAGGGTGGGCTTGCCTATGAAATATTTGCTATTCTCATAATTTAAAAATGATCTTACTTGTATACGATCATTAAGATCATAAAATTGATCTTACTAATGTATTAAACTTGTTAATTTAGTTCCGTTAGTTTATTCATTATCATAAATGTATTTTTTTCTCCCTCTTTGCGGCATTGAGTATGGTGGCCGAGAGAGCTCAACGCACAGCAACTTCAGAAAACACATGCATATAGAAAAAGCACCAGCAAATCAAGAAAACATCTACATCAGTTTGACACCGGGTGCTACAAATGCTCACAACGCAAACACAGAAACATACTGCATATGCTCACAACACAACCAAATAAAGAATTCTATTAGTAGAGTGTTTCTTTGTGTGTTTCGTTATTTGGTTCTTTTTTGAGCATTTGCAGCGCATGTGTTTTCAAATTGATGAAGTTGTTTTCCTTTTGTGTTTTTTTTTTTTTTTCAGCGCGTTGATCTTTCTCGGTCACTATAATTGAGGGGGTGATTTTTCCATTGGTTTGAAAGTTGCTATGAAACTGTATAAATTGTTTACATTTACATTAACATGTAGCAGACAGTTTTATCAAAAGAAACTTACAAATGGAAGCAATCAAAATCGAGAAAAAAAGCAATATGCAAGTTTTATAAGAAGTCTCAGTTAGCTTGTACAGTAGCAAGTTTTTTTAAGCATATAATAAATACAAAGAACACAGATAGAATAGAATAAGAATAGAGTAAGCTAGTGTTAGATGCCTTTTTGTTTTTGTTAATTGTATAATAAAGAAAAAAGAAAAGAAAGATAGAATACAGAAAGTTTAGAAAACAAGCAGTTAGTAAATAAATGATCCCTCTTCACATTTCCGGGTTTCTCAGTAGCGGAAGTCATCATAGTTGGGTTAACTGTTTCTTTGTGCGTTTCGTTATTTGGTTCTGTTCTGAGCATTTGCAGCGTATGTGTTTTCAAATTGATGAAGTTGTTTTCCTTTTTTTTTTCAGCGCGTTGATCTTTCTCGGTCACTATAATTGAGGGGGTGATTTTTCCATTGGTATGAAAGTTGCTATGAAACTGTATAAATTGTTTACATTTACATTAACATGTAGCAGACAGTTTTATCAAAAGAGACTTACAAATGGAAGCAATCAAAATCGAGAAAAAAGCAATATGCAAGTTTTATAACAAGTCTCAGTTAGCTTGTACAGTAGCAAGTTTTCATAGTTGGAAGTCATCATAGTTGGGTTAACTTGAAGTACCACAAATATATATATATATATATATATGACAGAACCTAGTGATGCATGTAGACAGAGAAGGGAAGTGGTCCAAGCACTGAGTCCTGAGGCACCACAGTAGTTAGATGTTAAGACTTGGACACCTCATCTCAAGTTCAAGTCTGCTTTATTGTCAATTTCCACATGTACAGTACATACATACAGAGAATCGAAATTGCGTTACTCTCAGACCCCGGTGCATACAGATAACATTAACATTAAAGCCTAAAAAATAACTAGATCAAATATAAAATGTAGATACAACTATATATTATAAAATGTATAAAATAATATATTTAAGATATAAAATTAAAAATAAAGTTAAATAAAGCAGCGCAAGGTAAATGACAGATATAGTGCAAATCAATGAAGTGAACAACAATGCAGTTAAAAGATTTTTTATTGCAAAAATAAATCACTTATTAAAAATATCTTAATTCTGATTAAAGTGACAAGTGACAAATGACCAAGAGCAGTTATTTAACTGCTTGATGAGGTAGTGGAATGACGTCAGTTCCATGCCGAATGAGGTAGTGAGCGGTGAGTGAGCAGCCCAATGCTGCACAAGTGACTAGTGCATGCCATCATATAATTAGTGGGGGGGGGGGGTTCATAGTTCAGTGGTGCCTGGGGAAGAAGAGGAGGGGGGGCAGGTTCGGGAGGGAGTTCAGCTTCCTGACAGCCTGGTGGATGAAGTTGTCCTTCAGTCTGCTGGTCCTGGCCTGGAGACTCTGCAGTCTCCTCCCTGATGGCAGCAGGCTGAAGAAGCTGTGTGATGGGTGGGTGGGATCACCTGTGATGCAGAGGGCTTTGCGGGTGAGACGTGTTCCATAAATGTCCTGGAGGGAGGGGAGAGAGACACCAGTGATCTTCTCAGCTGCTCTCACTATGCGTTGCAGAGTCTTTCGGCAGGACGCGTTGCAAGCGTCATACCACACAGTGATGCAGCTCGACAGAATGCTCTCGATGGTGCCTCTGTAGAAGGTGTACATGATGGGGGGTGGGGCTCTGGCTCTTCTCAGTTTACGGAGGAAGTAGAGATGCTGTTGTGATTTCTTGGCCAGTGCTGCGGTGTTTTTAGTCCAGGAGAGGTCTTCTGTGATGTGCACACCCAGGAACTTGGTGCTGCTCACTCTCTCCACAGTTGCACCGTTGATGGTCAGAGGAACGTGCTGAGTGTGTGCTCTCCTAAAGTCTACAACAATCCCCTTCAACTTCTCCACGTTCAAAGAGAGATTGTTGTCACTGCACCACCCAGCCAGGCGGCTCACCTCACTCCTGTAGTTTGTCTCATCTTTGTTGCTAATGAGACCCACCACAGTCGTGTCATCTGCAAACTTAATAAAGAGGTTGGAGCTGTGTGAGGGTGTGCAGTCATGGGTCAGCAGAGTGAAGACGAGGGGGCTCAGCACACATCCTTGGGGGGCCCCAGTGTTCAGTGTGATTGTGCTGGATGTGTTGCTGCCGACCCGTACTACCTGAGGTCTTCCAGTCAGAAAGTCCAACAGCCAGTTGCACAGCGAAGTGTTGAGTCCCAACTGACTCAGCTTGTAGATGAGCTGTTGAGGGATGATTGTGTTGAATGCTGAACTGAAGTCTATGAACAGCATTCTGTTGTTCTCCAAGCAGATATCTTGAAGAACCTATCTGAGAGATAAGACTCAAACCACTGGAGTGCAGTTCCTGAGATGCCCATTGCCAATAGGGTTGACAGGAGGTTCTGGTGGATAACCATGTAAAAAGCAGCGGACAGGTCCAGCAAGATAAGTACTGAAGATTTAGAATCCGATCTTGCCAGTTTTAGGGCTTTAACAACTGAGAGCAAAGCAGTCTTGGTTGAATATCCGCTTCTGAAACCAGACTGGTCTAGACTTAGACAAATTGTTAATTTTGTTATGACAGAATGTCTGTTTAGCTGTGGAGACATTAGCAGAGAAGGATGAGAGCAGTGACTGATACACATTAAAGTCAGTCATATTTTTTGATTTACGCCACACTGTTTCAGAAGCCCTGAACTTAGAATGATGCTTGTGGAGAACATCAGACAGCCAAGGGGCAGACAGGCCTGGAAGACAAGGGGCAGACAGTGTCTAAACAAGATGTACTGTAAGAGTGGAGCAGAAAATATCAGGAGCACTGTTAGTATCAAGTGATGATAACTGTTTAGGGGGAAGAAGCGAAGATGAAAACAGAGCAGATAGCCGGGAGGGTGAGAGTGAGCGTAGGTTACGTCGAAAGATGAAATGTGGAGTATTATGTGTTGTGTCAGGAACCATGTTGAGGTTAAGAGAGAAGTGATCCAAGGTGTGCAGTGGAGTAACCATTACATGATCAGTGAAGCAGTGTCGTGTGTATCTAAGGTCCAGTTGGTTGCCTAATTTCTGAATAGCTAACAGTAGTTAACACTCTCTTGAGATCAAAAGAGGCAAGAAGAATGTGTAAGTCTGCAGCCTGAGGTTTATCTAGTTGGATGTTGAATTCTCCAAGCATAAGTAGGGGAGAATCATCCTCAAGAAAAGTTGAGAGCAGCACATCTAATTCATCCAATAAGTTACCTTGTGGTCCTGAGGGTCGATAAACAACTACAGAATGAATTTTAAAAGGGTGGGTCAGTAAAAAAGTTTTAATGCAAAGAAATCCTGAACATTTCTGAAATAATAATAATAATAATAATAATAATAATAATAATAATAATAATAATAATAATAATCATAATAAATAAGAATAATAATTAAATATTACTATTAAATACTATTAAATATTTGTTCTAAAAATAGATTGCAAAGCAAATAAAGAAATATTCATCATTCAAAATGGGTTTTTAAAACCCAAACATACTGTCTCACCACATGTGGTATATGAAAAGAGTTGTAGGTGGTGCTGAATAAATGCCAGAGATGCAGTTGCCATTCTGCACTCATTTGGTAATCTAACATTTATTTTCTCAGCATTAAAGGACTGTGTGTTCTCACCTCCCTCTTCCTCACTGCATACCTCTCTTCTCGCTGCTTATGTAATAGGAGCTCTGTGTCTTTATGCTCCTGCCACCACACATCTCAGAGGACAGCTAGACCCTTTTTCCTTTCCTTTTTATTTTCCTCTCTATCATTGGATTCAAATGATCTAAATGACTAATAGCCCCTTTTAGTGATGCATGAGTTACGTTAGCTGAGGGGAAGCAGCCATGAGCTCAATAAAAAGCTAAGCAGGATGCAGTAAATTTTGACCGCAACTTTCTCTCCAGCCTGATTTTATTACAGGTGTTTGGCTCTAATTATGCACATCTGGATCCCAGTGCTCAGATCTGTTCCTGTTTGATTATAAAGGTAAATAGACCTGTGCTCTGACTCAACCAAAATCTGTACAACTGTCTATTTTACATGGCAATTCTTTTTTTTCTTTTTTTTTTCGGGAATTTATCTTTAAGCTCAAGATCTTAAAATACTCTTCTACAATAATTATATATTTAGTACAGGTAGAAAAACAAAGTTATCTGTTTTTTTTTTTGCAAATGACCACTTCATACAGTACACACACACACATACACACATGTATGCCAATAGGCGTAATGGTTTTTATACTGTACAAACTGTATTTTCTATGGCCCTACACCTAACCATAACCATCACAGTAAACATGCGTATTTTTACTTTCTTCACACTTACTGTGTGTGTGTGAAGAGTTCATTTGCAAAAACAAGTTTCAGAAATAAAGTTTTTTTTTCTTTGTGCAATCCAATTAATCTCAATCCAACTGCACTGGGTTATTTTTGTTAGATTGAAAAATAACTTAAAAAAAAAGAAACACAGCTAACTAACACAAAAAAAAAATATGGTAAAAAAATGTAAATCAATAAAAAATGAAAGTGAGTTATCGCTCCAGTTACTGACCTAACCTCGGTTCCCTGAGATGAGGGAACGAGTGTTGTGTATGGGGTAAACTCGTGATTTACTCTGTTGCTGAAGACATGATTTGTTTGCGTTTGTGTAGCAGCACAAACCAATGGTGCTTTATCTCACCAGAAAGGGCAGAGCCAAAATGTATATAAATCGTATCGCAGCACAATTTAATCAGAATTTTCTTCTTCAGCAATGACGATCATCTCTTCACTGACTCTGCAAGAAGTAGAAGAAAGAAGTCATAAAGAAGCTCAATCTGCTCACTGCTGTCTGAGAGCCACGGCTGAGGACCCAATCAGAATAATTCACTTGAAGTGACAGTCATCGATTCGTCTGCAGCTTATAGCACTGAAAGTGACACACTGCTTATTCCCTTATCTCAGTTAACCAAGGTTATGTCAGTAACCGTAGCGTTCCCTTTTGAAAGTTCACTTCATATTGTATTTTGGGAACAAATCCAATCATGCTGTGTTATGAGAAGAAGCAGACTAAGCCGCTCTGCGAGGCCACTTCTGGAGCACTTATGTTAAGGGCCCCTAAAACATGAGCCAACTGAGTCCAGAGCATAGCTGAAGAGTTTGGACACAGCTATTTCACCATAGGAAGAAATAAATAGTTTAATAAGTTTAAGTCGATAAAATCAATGCCTGGAAAGCAGGGACATCTAGGCTGTAAAATCTGGCAAACATGGACGGCGGGTACACATATCATACCAATAGAGATTCCGCAGGACCAAGCCCAGGAGTAGGGAATTCCTGTAGTGGAGTGGGCCCTCACACCTATGGGGCATTGCAAACCTTCTGAGGCATAAGCCAAGGCTTATGGCTTATAGCATCAATTATCCAGCTGGATAGTCTTTGCTTTGTAACTTTACAGTCACTAGGCCCAATCTCCAGACATGAAGCACTGATTGACAGTGTTTGTAAGTCCTAGTGCCAGCAGCAGACCAGTTTACATCAACAAAGTGTGTAGTTTGGCCAAATGTAGTGGCTTGAATGGAGGACCCTGTAGTTCCTATTGTGCCTATTGACAAGGCCCAGATCTGTACAGTCTGAGAATTAGGAGGGTTTCATTTCTGGGCACCTTCAATAACTTAATGTTCAGATAATTTATGCCGATTGAATTGCCAGCTTCAAAGGAATACATTGCTGAAATAGTTGCCATGTAAACTTTGAGTGTAGAAGGGGTGCGTCTGTTGTCCAACAACTCTTGTAGAAAGGATAGCACGTGGGACACATCACAAGATACATGGTGCAGGCTTCGTGCAGTACACCAGCCAAAGAAGGCTGACCATTTGAGGCCATGAAGGCATCTTGTAGACGGTGCTCTAGCCTCTAAAATGGTATCACTCTCTCTGCCTGGGAGCTCTTGTCGAGGTTCCATACATGAAGGCTCCACAGCTCTGGCCGGGGATGTCAAATCATGCCTTTTGCCCATAAGAGAAGATCTCGTCTCAGTGGTATTGGCCATGGTTACAGCTACTGAGAGACTGGTACCTCCAGAAATGAGTCACCAAGAGAACTAAGCATTTTGTCTGCCTGACACATTTGATGACCTGTGGAAACAGGGGGAAAGTGTACAGGTGAGCAGTGGGCCAATCGTGGGTCAGAGCATCTTGTTGTATCAAGAAATAAGTTGGGCAGTGGGAGTTGTCTTCTAAGGCGAAGAGAGCTAACTGTGCCTTCCTGAAGATAGACCAGATTTTTTGAACCATCTGAGGATGTAGGGTCCATTCTCCCGGAGCCACATTGCCTCTGAATAGCATGTCTGCACCATGTTCAGACTGCCTGGCATGTGAACTGCTTTTAGAGAAAGGAATTTGTTATGTGCCTAGAATAGGAGGCATCAAGCCAGACTGTAAAGGGTGTGAGACCTCAGACCACCTTGGCAATTGATGTAGGCTACCACTTTCATGTTGTCCGAATGGACCTGGACATGGTGCCAGCGCAAGGCCGGCAGGAAGGCTTTCAGAGCTTGAAAAACTGCTAGAAGCTCTAGACATTTTATATGTAGGCACCGTTCTGTGGCTGACCAGGAGCCAGACACCGGATTGCCCTCCAACAAAGCTCCCCAACTTGAGTTGGAAGCAAGTGAGTTGGAAGAAGTGGACACACAGTGAACACACACCAGGAGCAGTGGGCAGTTATGGATCCAGCTGAACTTGGGATTCAGTGCTTTGCTCAAGGGCACTTCAGCCATGGGTATTGAGGGTGGAAGAGAGCGCTGTTCATTCACTCCGAGAATCAAACCGGTGACCTTCTGGTAACTAGTCTGTCTCTCTAACCATTAGGCCAAAGATGCCCACAGAAGTTGTCCATGGGGCCATAGCTTTGAATACAGTGATAGTTTAACTTGATATACAAGCAGTCCAGGTCCCAAATGCGGGATGGGACTCTGAGACAAGATGCTCCTGGTTTCAGGGAGCCACCAATCACTGCATAGTCAGGGACAGTTCCATTGTGACCCAAGCATGCATTTGGGCAGACTCCAAAATCATCCCCAGACAGACCACTCGCTGTCTGGGTGACAAATTACTCTTTAGAAGGTTGATGTTCAACCCGAGGTGCTCCAAGTGGCTGAGTAACAGTGCTCTGTGAGTGACTAATTCTTAATTAAATTATTTGGCCAGGATCAGCCAGTTGTCAAGGTAGTTGAGTAAGTGGATTCCCATCTGCCTCTGAGGTGAAAGAGCCATATCTATGCACTTTGTAAAAGTGTGAGGGGCCAGAGACAGTCCAAATGGTAGGAGTGTATATTGGTAGGCCACTCCCTCGAAAGATGGGGGGCTATGTGGATGTGAATGTAAGCATATTTCAGGTTCACTGTGAAAAACCAGTCATTGGGGCAAATTTGTATGAGGATCTGTTTGATAGTTAACATCTTGAATGTCTGACACATAAGCGAGCGATTCAGACATATGAGATCCAGAATTGGTCTCAGCCCACCATTTTCTTTGGGAACGAGGAAGTAGAGGTTGTAAAAGCCTTACTCACTGTTTGCTGTAGGTCCTAATTCTATAGCACCTTTTGAAAGCAGTGTTTACACTGAACATGTTTGTTGTCCTGAACCGAAGTGTGACTAACACCTCTGAAACAAGGTGGCCTGCAGTAAGCAAACTGAAGAGATTAGTCTGCCAATGCCTTCAACCAGGATGCAAGTGGATCTAATTTTGTAATTGAAAGTTCTCTGCGAGGATGCAAGGAACTGATATCTTCTTGTGTAAATATGGGAAGAGGAAATTCACTCTTTTAAGTAGGCTCAGACTTCTGAGGCTGAAGTGGCGCTAGCTTTGCGGGCTGAGTGGATGGGCCTCTCTGGCCATAAGCAGCCACAGCACCAGAGTGCTTAGGGAAGAAGTGACGCAAAGCTTAGTTTTTAACAGCAAGTAAGCTCTAGGCTACTTTTTAACCGCACATACAAATGCTCACAAAGAGCTAGTTAAATGAACTTGCACATTGGCTTTTATGCTTCTATGATGCAAGATTAATATAAAACACAGTCCACTCTGAAGATCCTTGTAATATGCTTCGACCATTTTATGACTTTATGAATGATTACTTTAGGTTCAAGTGGTGTGTGTGCAAAGAACTGAAAGCAAGTAGAATACAGCTATTTTTAAAATGCACAGGGCCATCTACTGTTAAAAACTAAGCTCAACTAAGCAATTACGATGCCTTCAGAAAATCTTAGAATTGATGCAGAACCATTTCTCAGTTCACAATAAATCTCTGCATCTTAGGAGAGAAAGAAAATGGGAGAGCAGAGCCGGAGTTAGCACCTTCAGTGAAGAAGGTGATACGGGAGCGGAGACTGGACAAACTCATATTCTTGCAATGATAACATGAGCCATTAGCAAATGTAGCCTCTGCGTGTGTGCTGCCCAGGCAGGCAACACACTCGCTGTGCCTGTCTGACTTGTGGAAAGACCGCATTACTGCACGACAATTGCATCAACGCGCTCTGGAATTTGTTTTACTTCCAGCAAAAAAACAAACAAACAAACAAGTGCATACATTATATGCATGTTGATACTGGTAACAATGGACACGAAACAAATCAACTTATCAAAACCTATAAACGCTATTAAGAGCCTAGCAACAAAACAAACAAAGCAGTATGCGAAAAAAGCTAGATGATCATATCTGTAAGGGTTAGACTTCAATTCAAGAAGAAAAAAAAATAGCATATTAAATTCTGGCAGTTACGAGAGGCCAACAGGGTGATCTGAATAAAATGATAACATATTTCTAAATGCTGAATACCAGGTTAGCAAAATATTGGATCTGATCAAGGGGGAAGTAGTCAGACCAGTGAGTATTGATTTCTAATAATCAATGTAAAAGACGGCTGAGATTTGAACAAGAAGCTAGGAGGATTTGGATGAATCAAGATTTAAGTGACAAGGCTAGTGAGTTTAATGCTATTTTAGAGCAGCAAAAAATCAAACTGCATGCTCTTAAAAGGGGATTTCTACAATGATGTCATAAAATAAACTTTCAGTGTCCATTTCATTTTCTTAGAATAACATTTAATAATCCAAAGAAGCCTTTTCCACTACAAATGACCTTTTGTGCAGTGGGAGGGTGCCATGGATGTTAAAGTTTCTTCATGTAACCATAGATGGCTATAAAATGAAAGTTGTAAGAGTGTGTATGGTCCCACTTTATATTATGTGACTTACTAACTAACTTACTAACTAACTAACTTCAAATTATTCAATTACTTATGTAATTAATTTCTGTAATTACATTTATAATTACACCGTTGACACAGCCCTACACCTTAACCATACCACCAAACCTGCCCATAACATTACCCGTATACCACCTCAATAGCAGCAAAAGTGTTTTGCAATACAGTATGAAAACAGTAAGTACATTGTATTTATTTTTTTGACGCAAGTAAGGCCACCTAACATAAAGTGGGAACGAGTGTATAGTGAACATATTCAGCCAAAACTGTGTTCATACAGTTCTAATTATTAATTCTGGCAGTCACATCACTGTCCTCTTGGAAGTTAAAGATTAATAAAAAATAAAAAAAATTATATATATATATATATATATATATATATATATATATATATATATATATATATATATATATATATATATATATATATATATTTTTTTTTACTTTGTACCATGTGATTGCTGCCCATCTTTTGTGGAGAAACTGAAATACGATCCTAGTCTCTTGTTAATAAGCAAAGGACTGCCATTCCAGAGCTTAACCACAAATAGTTTTTTTATTAAAGCCTGTAAATCTCTTTTAGTAACTGTGTAGCACAGTCCCAGTCTGTACGGGCAAGGACACTTAAAGCATTCAAAGAGGAAGAATTAGCGGCACTGCTATTCTCATGGGCCGAATGATACATTAAAAATGAGGCAAGGAGACTGACAGTGGCGGGTGTTGTGGAATGCCACCTCTTCTCTATCACTACCATTCTATTTATGTTTCAAAGGGAGCTAATTACTCCAGATCCAGACTGTTAAAGGCAATTACCATATAAAGAAAATAAGAAGGGTTTATTAAAAATGTTGCCATCAAAATCCATTCAAACTGCTAGATTGATACCAGACTTGAAAGCATATGCACGTGGAACCAATTAGAAAGTTAATTGGTTTATGATTTGGGCAAACAATTCAAAGCAAAGCAATAGATGGGTTATGAACGGGGACAAGCATCTTTCCAAGTAGATCATGTGCATAGGGTCTATAAGCAGGTTTGCGAAAATATACACATTTGACTATGAGCCATACTGTTCCTTTTAAGAAAATAATCCTGAGCCCCAGAAATATTGCAGAAAGTAAGGAAATTCTGATGTCATTTGATTTTACACCACAACACACAGTTTGAGCTTCTCTCTTCTGCAATAAAAACACAAAGTAATAACAACAAGCAGACACCACAGTGATGGAGAGGACTTTAAAATCTGGATGAGCATTCCACAGTTTTACTCTTGGAATGGAATAGAAGGAATAAATCGAAAGAGTGTCTGCAAAGTATAACATGAGGCTGTAAAAGTGGAAAGCGAACACACAAAAATTATTAAATAGTTAATATAATGGCCCAGTTTTACTATTGTGCCATTGTGCAGGGTGATACGAACTTTAAACTGCAACATTTTGCAAACAGTTGTGGTTTCTGAGATGTTTTTTCTTCACTAAATGAATCATGTATTTTTAGGGTTTGTGCAGAAAAAGAAATCAATCTGAATGGATTGTTATTTATTTAATCTGTAAATATGCAGTGAATAAATAGACAACAGATGTTTCTATATAAACAGTTGTAATGTGCTTAAAAAAAAGAAAAGACAAAAAAAAGACAAAAGTAAATAAAAGATGTAGAAAAAATACAGAAACCCAATAAAGACCTCAAAATATCTGACGAGTTTGGGCTGGTCATCTATAAAGCCTGTGGCACATACTGTGGTGAAATAGTTTGGTAGACTGCAGAGCACATTTCCTGCATAGTGCTGAATAGTCATTTGAGAGGAAACAGTCAGTGGACATTGATTGAAGTCTTGCCACACTCTCTCATGCAGCCAGAATGTTGTGGTATACCTCTACAAGGGAAGGAAGATGGTAGACAGAGAAAGACAGAAAAAACGGCCTCTCATCTGCTGGTGACACCAAGGCACATTTTTCTTCCATAAAAGTATATGTGACTGCTGGGGATGGGGTGAATGAGGAGTGTGTTTGTTTGGAAACTAAACCACACTGAATTTGATAGGCCCTCATGTCTATTAAATCACTGTGCTTTGCTTATTTATTTAGCCACTTGCATCATTCTCCGCTCCAACTCTTGTCTGCTTTCACAATGGTGACAAAAAAACAGGATAATTTTAGAGCATATAAAAGCCTGTTTGTTATCTAAAAGTGGAATTGTGCACGTCATGCTTCTTACTGAACTTTTATTGGTCACTGTGCACTTATTCTGAGGAGAGATACTCCAGGGAGGAGGCCGAAGTTAAAATCAATAGCAAGTGAAACCTCCTCCCTTTACTCCTTTCTCCTCTTCTCTCTCTTTCTCACACATATTATGTATGCTATATTTATACACACTGTCCTTTGTTAGTCAGAGAGTTAATGCAAATATGGTTAAAGCACACAAACTTGACCACTTCTGTAAATAAAAACAAGACAATTTGTTCCCCCCACTGAATGAAGAATTTCAGATCTATTATTCATCTTGCATGTCTCTAATTCAGCAAAGACCTTCTTTAACCTTTCATGAAAGGCAAGCAGTTACAAGCCTAAATCTAATAAGTTGGATGCTTAGAGTCTTGAGAAAATAATAAAAGCAAATTAGATTAGACTCTGAATTTGATTTAATTGCGAGAGTCAAGATGTTTACTGTCTTTTTTCACTCTTCCCTTTGTTTGTGTGTGTGTGTGTGTGTGTGTGTGTGTTTTGCACCAGGACATGACATTTTTGTTATTCCTGAAAATTTTTAAAAAAATAATAAAAAAGTATTCTTGGTAACACTTCAGAAAAAGGAACACATGTCCACTGTTAACTAAGAGTTTTCCATCGATAGACTTCTAATTTGTTGCTTATCAATAGATGGTAAGATAGTTGATAAGTTTAGGTATTGGTTTGTATTAGGGCTATGGAATATGACCATGCACTTAAGTATTAATAAACAGCCAATACACTAGTAATATGCATGTTAATAAGCAACTGATTAATAGTGAGAATTGGAGCTTAAAATAAAGTGCTACCCAATTATTTTTATAAACTGATCTGATCAGACCAACAATTTAATATTAAATATTAAAGATTCAGGATGTTGAAGACAAAACGTATTTAAAATAAATTAAATACAGGCAACCTCTGAAATGTTACATTTGTTTTTGTAAATGAATTTGGTCAGACACATAACCATAGCGTTTGACCGTTTATATATTCATCCATTTTATATATCACTGAAAAAGCCCATCTTGGTGCTTACCCCCTTGATTGTTATATTTCTAATATTCTCTGAAACTCTGTTTATCTCTTAATCTCTCCAAATCTGTTCATGTATCCCCTTGGTTGAGGTTTGTGTGGTCTAATGTTTGTTTCATGCTAAGCAAAGGAGAAATGGGAAGTAATTTGAACATGTTTCGAGGCAATTTACACCATTCTAAAACTGATTGAGCCTAACCAGCTAATTAGACATTTACATTTAGTAGCTAAATAAACACAACTGGCAGGAAGAACAAGAGCAGAAGACACAAGAGGCATTATCATCTCAGCCAACTGATTAGTCTGATAATGAAAGAAAGGCAATGATTCCTTAAGAAATGCTCTGAGCCCAATCTTTATAGCTTTTAATGCCAGCTATCTCCAATCCTGAAATCTGCAGGAGTTAAATGGAAATCATGCTATCAGCAGCAAACACGGGGAACTAATTAACATTCTCTACTTCAAAACTGCCTCAGAGGTGCTACGGTACAGCTGTACAAAGTCCTACTTTCTTCTATCCACTAGATACTTCCTTTAAGAAATTCAAAAAAGGAAGAAATTGAGCAGGTGAATGAAGAAAAAAGCAGTAAAAGTCACTGATAACCTCCAAGGCTGCTGGTCTAATCTTAATGTACACTTTGAGCTATGGGCCAAGGGGCAGAGCCGAGTTATATAATGAGCTGCAGGCCATGAAGAACGATGACTACGCAGGATGAGCAGCCTCAGTTTTAGGATGTAAACAGATGTAGAGCTACAGCTTGAGAACTGCAGTCCTCCAGGGTGCCAGGCGAGCTCTTCATTCATGAAATCTATCGAGGCCGAGCATTGAGCCAGGCTCTGCCTTGCTGCATTGACTTGGTCTGTTTTGTAATTAAGTAGCAGGATGATTCGCCTCATTTCACGACTTATAGGTCTGGAGCTTGGTTAAGATGAGAATTCAACCTCCAGGACTGGCAGACTGATAGGCTGAACTGGCCCTCACTGCTCGGCCCCCGGGGCCCAGTGACAGAAAGAGTAAACTGACATGCTAATGGAGGCCCAAAGGGAGAGGCGCATGAAGGAGCACATTCAAACAGACTTTTCACACTGGAATGGAAAAACAGCTGTTAACTCTAGAGAGTGAGTTACAGAGAGCTCACATTAGATGCTTAAACACTGTTTAGTGATAAACTCCACATATCAGGCCCTGATTTACCAGCCTCCCAAGCAGGAGCCACTGTTTTGTTTGTCCAATCTGACAAATATTGCATACATACATACATACATACATATATATATATATATATATATATATATATATATATATATATATATATATATATATATATATATATATATATATATACATACACACACACACACACACACACACACACACACACACAGTGGGTACTGTGATTTATTAAAAAAAAGAAAAACTGAAATATCACATGGTCCTAAGTATTCTGACCCTTTGCTGTGACACTCATATATTTAACTCAGGTGCTGTCCATTTCTTCTTATCATCCTTGAGATGGTTCAACTCCTTCATCTGAGTCCAGCTGTGTTTGATTATACTGATTGGACTTGATTAGGAAAGCCACACACCTGTCTATATAAGACCTTAGAGCTCAGAGTGCATGTCAGAGCAAATGAGAATCATGAGGTCAAAGGAACTGCCTGAAGAGCTCAGAGACAGAATTGTGGCAAGGCTCAGATCTGGCCAAGTTTATAAAAACATTTCTGCTGCACTTTAGGGTCCTAAGAGCACAGTGGCCTCCATAATCCTTAAATGGAAGACGCTTGGTATGACCAGAACCCTTCCTATAGCTGGCCGTCTGGCCATACTGAGCTAACGGGGGAGAAGAGCATTGGTGAGAGAGGTAAAGAAGAACCCAAAGATCACTGTGGCTGAACTCCAGAGATGCAGTCGGGAGGTTGGAGAAAGTTGTAGAAAGTCAACCATCACTGCATCCCTCCACCAATCGGGGCTTTATGGCAGAGTGGCCTGACGGAAGCCTCTCCTCAGTGCAAGACACATGAAAGCCCCCATGGAGTTTGCTAAAAAAACACCTGAAGGATTATCTGGTCTGATGAGACCAAGACATAACTTTTTGGCCTTAATTCAATATTATATGATTAATTTAATTTTAATGTTTTATTTAATTCTAAGCAGTATGTGTAGAGAAAACCAGGCACTGCTCATCACCTGTCCAATACACTCCCAACAGTGACGCATGGTGGTGGCAGCATCATGCTGTGGGGGTCTTTTTCAGCTGCAGGGACAGGACGACTGGTTGCAATCGAGGGAAAGATGAATGTGGCCAAGTACAAGGATATCCTGGACGAAAACCTTCTCCAGAGTGCTCAGGACCTCAGACTGGGCCAAAGGTTCACCTTCCAACAAGACAATGACCCTAAGTACACAGCTAAAATAATGAAGGAGTGGCTTCACAACAACTCCGTGAGTGTTCTTGAATGGCCCAGCCAGAGCCCAGACCTAAACCCAATTGAGCATCTCTGGTGAGACCTGAAAATGGCTGTCCACCAACGTTTACCATCCAACCTGACAGAACTGGAGAAAAAAAAAAAAAAAAAACTTGATGCATCTTTCCCAAAAAGACTCATAGATACTGAGC